>NC_047522.1:2402455-2449955 GCF_902827115.2 Pseudochaenichthys georgianus | reverse complement strand
TCCGTCTTCCCTCTCCTCACCCCTGTGTCCGTCTTCCCTCTCCTCACCCCTGTGTCAGTCTTCCCTCTCCTCACTGTGTCCGTCTTCCCTCTCCTCACTGGTGTCCGTCTTCCCTCTCCTCACCCCTGTGTCCGTCTTCCCTCTCCTCACCCCTGTGTCCCGTCTTCCCTCTCCTCACCCCTGTGTCCGTCTTCCCTCTCCTCACCCCCTGTGTCCGTCTTCCCTCTCCTCACCCCTGTGTCCGTCTTCCCTCTCCTCACCCATGTGTCCGTCTTCCCTCTCCTCACCCCTGTGTCCGTCTTCCCTCTCCTCACCCCTGTGTCCGTCTTCCCTCTCCTCACCCCTGTGTCCGTCTTCCCTCTCCTCACCCCTGTGTCCGTCTTCCCTCTCCTCACCCCCTGTGTCCGTCTTCCCTCTCCTCACCCCTGTGTCCGTCTTCCCTCTCCTCACCCATGTGTCCGTCTTCCCTCTCCTCACCCCTGTGTCCGTCTTCCCTCTCCTCACCCCTGTGTCCGTCTTCCCTCTCCTCACCCCTGTGTCCGTCTTCCCTCTCCTCACCCCTGTGTCCGTCTTCCCTCTCCTCACCCCCTGTAGACAACATGCTAATTAACGTTCAAGTATCTCCTCTATCTTTCCTCGCCTCAAATGATGAGAAGTTGCCTCCGTTGAAGGTTGCAGGCGGCTTCTTGCCCCCCACCCATTACAGGCAGGGGAGCTGAGGGGCTCACTGAGTTGATAAGAGGCGCTGGAGGCACGTGTGTAAAGTTAGGCTTGATATAGAACAGCAAATTAATGGAGGAAATCAGCCTGAAACCTTTCCACAGCCTTTCAGATAAGATTAGAACTGCAGATACTTGAGGTGGGGAACAACAATGACGGCATTTAACAAAGTACTTTTCAATTACTGTACTTAAGCGTTATTTTTAGGAGTTTTTCCATTGTATACTACTTTACACTTCTACTCTACTTCGTGTGTGTGTGTGGGATTTTTCTTTTAAGTGACAAAGTTGTGTTTTGTTAGAAAGACTGTTAGCGGAAAAGAGCGACAAAGGGTGATCCGTCACAGCGAAGCCATTTTGATTCACATCCCATAATGTGCATGCTCACTGACTGCTGTTGCCGCGGTGACGCGTCATTGCCTGGGATAATGTCGTCATATGTTGTGTTGACAGAGTCGTGTGTCTTGTCGTCTATCTGAGTGCAACACTTACAGCTCACAGGTGACGAGAGAGAGGAAGGAGAACATGTTACAGTACATTAAGTAGGAGTAATAAGGTGTTTGCAAGGGCACCATGTCTCTCTTCTTACCTTTTACTTCCTCGGTTACACTTTTTCTTCCTTGGTATTTATTTCTCCCTCTCTTTTATTGAGTTTGTCAAATTCGCACACAGTCTCTTAATGTCACATATGAGTTACGGCCATTTTGTGTCACTGCAAACAACAGTTCGTATGATATCATGCAACAACGTTTCCTAATGTCTATGGAAACTGAACTGTGTTAATGTCTGATGGATATCTCTGTGTGTGTGTGTGTGTGTGTGTGTGTGTGTGTGTGTGTGTGTGTGTGTGTGTGTGTGTGTGTGTGTGTGGTGTGTGTGTGTGTGTGTGTGTGTGTGTGTGTATGTGTGCGTGCGTGTGTGTGGTAACTTTTTAAGGACAACACCAGCTGCTGCTAAGGCTGGTGGTATGTGTTTACTTGTGTAGTTGTCAAAGTCTCTATGTCTCAGTGTGTGTGTGTGTGTGTGTGTGTGTGTGTGTGTGTGTGTGTGTGTGTGTGTGTGTGTGTGTGTGTGTGTGTGTGTGTGTGTGTGTGTGTGTGTGTGTGTGTGTGTGTGTGTGTTGGCATTGCCATAGACTGAGCTTTTCATGCCTGCTGCCCACTGGCTGTAGCATTCATCCAGCATGTCAAATACTCAAATTGTGCTTGAACAGAAGCAGAGATAATAAGTAGCCATCGTGGAATTGAAACGTGTTCATATTCCCTTTAGTACAGACTTGAACAGACTTCTCCAAACATTTTAAACACATCACTGGAAGTGTTTTCACGCAAACAGTAAGACTCTATTTTAAGAGTTATTCATTAAATATCATAAGAAATGTGTAGTGCTAGTTAACACGTGTGTTTCCGTGTGAGAGACATGTGTGTGACGTACCTGCAACTCTGGAAGCTGACACCTGTTTGAGCCAGAGATCAAAAGGTGTCCGTCGCTCTCTGTTACATTTAGCTCGAGGTAAACGGGTTCACGCTCACACGTAAAAGCTCCTTTTGAAGTTCTCATTCACTATAAATGCATTAGAACGGAAACTTGAACACTGCCAATAAGAACGGAGCACTTGAGATATACTGAGATATCTGAAGACAGAAAGTCAACATCAGAAAAAGAAAGTTCTCCTAGCGCTCTTAGCATTAGCATCCACATGCTGTTCAATGACAAAGCGCTTTATTAAGAACAGTCACACACAGGCTTAAGATAATTGACGTTGAAATATTGTTATTGTAAACTTTAGTCCACTTATCATTCTGTAACTTCTGATCTAAGTCTTTAATTCATTTTTAAATTCAAATCCATAATACATGAAAAGGGTAAGATTATTAATACTGCATCTTAATTTAATTTATTATCATTTTACCCTTCAGATACTTAACTGTAATAATACTTAAGTGTTCATAGTTGGAGTTTATAGTTGGAGCAATACTTCTACTTGTACAGTTTCCATAACAGCTGCTCGCACAGGAGTGATTGACATGAGCATAATTTAAAATGTTCTCACTTTAACCTCCGTGCGATGTTAAAGATTTATACATGCAATTCAAATATGTAAATTCAAAAGTGTTTTACCTGTTGTAATGCAATGCTGCACATCGCAGTCCTGATTACAATCTATTGTTTCGGAGCATCTTCAAACAGCTGAAGCAAGTATATTTTTTTCCTGTTCAAATTAGACATCACTCAATAAGAAGAGCATACACGAGAGTCCATTATCCCTACCCAGCACTCGGCACATAGTCATCATGTGCTAATGTTGTTTTGTTACTGCCATTGTGAGCATTACTGTTCAACATTAAACTGGCTAATGGCGTTCTGGGACTGAAGTAAAGGCAGGTCACGTGAGTGTCAGCCGGGGTGAGAGTGTGTTCTTCACCTCATAACATATTTGGAGAGTGTGAGCTGCACACAAAAGCAGACATTCTAGATGTTTCTAGAAAGAGCAAACAAGTAGATGCTGTGCTCTTATGTCTCAAATGTCTCTTGGATTCTCAGAAATCCGAGGGTTATTCTAAAGCACTCACCGAGGATCAGACGTATCAACGAGGACAACAACAAATGTAACATCTTCTCAGTAAAGTTACACAAAGCATGTCTTTACCTTTTGTTACTTCTTTCTTTCTGTTTTCTTTCTGCGGCTTCTCTCTTACTCTTCTTCCTGTTATCTATCCTCCATCTTCCACATACAGCATGTCTACTCTCCGTCTTTTATTCTATGAAATGTTCTGTGCTGTAGGGTTGGCCTCAGGCACAACATATATAAATGCACCACACACACACAGATACACACACACATACAACACATACACACATTAATGCAAGAGAGCTCTCAGACAGATCTAACGAACAACATGTGGTATCGCTCCGGCTTCACATCCTTCAAGAAGAATTTCCAATCCTGCATTCATTGATGCTGATAATGGTGTGTGTGCGTGTTTCATAAGCACTCTGGCTGATGGACCACATACATTGAGCATTGTAATACATGCATTGTATGCCGATACATCTATAGAGGTGTGTGTGTGTGTGTGTGTGTGTGTGTGTGTGTGTGTGTGTGTGTGTGTGTGTGTGTGTGTGTGTGTGTGTGTGTGTGTGTGTGTGTGTGTGTGTGTGTGTGTGTGTGTGTGTGTGTGCGTGTGTGCGTGCGTGTGGCCTAGCATTACTATACTTGTGGGGACCTAAATCTGTTTACACAGTCACGTGTGGGGACTCGCCTCCCTTATGCGGACAAATCAGAGGTCCCCATGAGGGGGATCATTAATTTTAGGGTGAAGACTTGGTTAGGATTAGGATTAGGATTAGGGTTAGGGTTAGGGTTAGGGTTAGGGTTAGGGTTAGGCATGTGTTGGTTTTGGTTAAGGTTAGGATAAGTCTCCAGGAAATGCATGTAAATCAATGTAATGTCCCCTGAAGTGATGTATACATGGTATGTGTGTGTGTGTGTGTGTGTGTGTGTGTGTGTGTGTGTGTGTGTGTGTGTGTGTGTGTGTGTGTGTGTGTGTGTGTGTGTGTGTGTGTGTGTGTGTGTGCCACTTTCCCTTCTCGTGGGATTCAGTCAAAGTCATTCCCAACAGTTTCTGAATAACAGGTTTTTGGTGGATTTAGCTAATGTGTCATCCTGGATCTTTTAATCGTGCATGGTGTTGAGCTACTTCAGCTACAGACCTGACCTTTAAAGATAAGACAGAGCTGTTAGCGAATGAATCTCATTAACTTGATGTGAAATGATTCCGCCGGGTGTGTCTTTTTTTAGTACAGATTAATGTGAGTTAAAGTTGAAGGAAATTGTTCATCACCACCTTCATTTATTAAATTCAGCCTGAAAAATAAATATGTTTTGATAAATACTCCATACGAAGATTTCTTTTAAATGAACCTGTCAGATCCTTTTGAATTGTAAGTCAGTTGTATATCAGGGTGTCCGCGGGGTGTTAAAAAGTATTACAAGTTGATAAATCAATTAAGCGAAAATTAAGGCTATTAAAAAGTACTAAAAAGTATTAAACGGCATTTTCAAGGTATTACATTTTGTAGCTTGTTTTCAATAAGTATATACATTGTCCAAAGAGGTTGCATTCTACAGTCTGCCTGAATGTAATCATTCTGGGTTTCTCGACAAGTGTTTTTGCACAGTAGGTTTGATTGTAGAGCTTTCGGAGGCTTGCAACCGCTTGCCTCAATAATGTTGTTTTGTTGCTCGGCTCAACTTACTTTTACATTTCTCTTCACTTACTGATCTCGCAGCACATCCCTGAAGGTCCTCTCACCAACACAGGTCACACCCTTCAGAGGACATGTTGTATCATGAGCAGCCAATATTATTACAGACTGTCACATACAAGCAATGCTCCAAAGTGTCTTTGTGCTGTCTTTATAATTGCATTTTCTTTAGTGCTATTGTTTCTGCAGTGGGAACTATGTGGTCTGCAGTGTTAATAATAGATGTCTTCATTACATTTCACCTCATTTGTGCAGTAGGTAATGTCTGAGTGTGACAGAACCCCCATTTTGTTTTGAAATCGTGGTAAAATAATGAAATCAGGTTAGAGTCAAGAAAAAAACGTTGACATTTAGTGGACTCTATCAGACTCAGCAGCAAGTGTGTTCATGTTGGATGTTTTTTTAACTTGCCAACTGTGAACAAATCAATCACCTGCAGTCGTACACGTATCATAATTGAGATTGATTCATTGTCTACTCCTTCCACAGGTTGAGACATGTTGAAGCATGTTATTTGTTTATTTGACAGTAGGGCTGAACGATTAATCGATTTTAAATCGAAATCGCGATTTGAAATGATGCGATTATCAAATTGTAAAGCCTGCGATTTTTTGTAACTTTTTTTTTTTTTTACAATTTTTTTTTTTTCTTCTTGTGTGTCAGTCATCCACACCAATCAGAAGTGCTGTGCTCCACATGTACCAGCCATTGTTAATCAATCAGAAGTGGCCCATGATAGAAGGTGATAGACAGATTGATCCAATCACCTGCCAAGTGCTTTTGAAGGTGCCTGCCCTTTCCAAATGGCTTCCAATGGATCTTTAGATGCTTTGGTGAAACCAACCATCTGAGTCAGGTTAGTACTGCTCCATCACGTGTTTCTATTACGGGGTGAATCTTAAACTGAAGCTCGACTTTAAAGCAACCCATCAGAAGTTTCATGTAAGTTTAGTTTTTTCACTCGTAGCTCGGGCTGCGGGGGTGCTAGAGACGGGAGCACGTTGATACGACCTTCCTAGCCGGAGTTATGGCCGCATTTTACAATACACTTCCGTTGGGTCGCTTAAAAATAAATATCGCAATCGCAATATTTGTCAGAAAAATCGCAATTAGATTTTTTCCCAAAATCGTGCAGCCCTATTTGACAGATTTAAGATTTCACTATGTGGCTGCTTTTAAGCACAGACGTCATTGTGGGAAAGCCGATCAAACCTCAGAGATGGACAGCAATTACACTGAGCCTAACTCACACTTGTGTCCAACTCGAGAGCAACCGAGAGAAGGACGAAGGAAAAGGATGCGTGTTGCAGCAGCATCGTGATGAGAAGAGAGTCAGAGATTGATGTGGAGTGACCGAGAAGGAAAGAAACGAGTAAAGAGGGAGAAGAGACGGATATTAGGTTGTTTCTGCCGCTTGCTCTGACATTGAAAGATATGTCGGTACTAATGTCCCAGAAAGCCTTGAATACCACAGCTAACCCATACATATCCTCCTTAATGGGATTTTCTGAGCTGTACTTGCTGCCTCTCACGTGCACCCCCCCCCCCCCCCTGCACCCCCCCCCAACACCATATGGCCCCCGCCTGGCGGAAAGATATAAGGCAAATGGAAAAATGGAAACTGCTCGCGTGAGGAATAATCATTATGTTGTCTTCTCATTTGTGACAAACTGAGGGGTTGATCTCCATCCTGAAAGCTTTTCTTTGGCACTTCCTCGCCTCTGCATTTGTCCTCCCCAAGGTTGCCGGGGACAACAGATGCACGGCGAGCTGTGACCACAAACTGATCATCAAACACAGGGGTGTCGGTGATGGATTACTCAGGCACGAGGATCCTGCTCCGTTATGAAGACATGCATTTGCATACTAATGGTCTCACTGCCTTTTTCTTTACCTGCGTCCGCTTCTCACACGCATATATATTATGAAGCATTTCCAGTGTCAGCGGTGTTTATGCATGCAGCGGAGTGTCTGCATCTGCAAGTGCACGGTTTATTAGCGTCTGTGAGTGTGTACGCGGCGATCACTGGAGGCAGTTTGAACGCGGCGCTCGGATTACAGCGGGATATTGGGGCACAGAGAGATTAGACCAATTGGAAAAACAGCAGGAAGAGAACAGAGGAAATATCACTGAGTGGTGCTAATGAAGCATCACGGGGCGGGGAGGTGATTATCCGACTTGACCTTGAGGGGCTTTCAAAAGAACCCAGGGAAAGTTAGGGAGAGTTGGAGAAGATGCAAAGTTTTACTGAGTGTGTGTGTGTGTGTGTGTGTGTGTGTGTGTGTGTTTGTGTGTGTGTGTGCGTGCGTGCGTGCGTGCGTGCGTGCGTGCGTGCGTGTGTGCGTGCGTGCGTGTGTGTGTGTGTGTGTGGTCTAGCATCACTATACTTGTGGGGACCTAAATCTGTTTACATAGTCACGTGTGGGGACTGGCTTCCCTTATGGGGACAAATTGGAGGTCCTCATAAGGGAATCATTAATTTTAGGGTGAAGACTTGGTTAGGTTTAGGATAAGTCTCCAGGAAATGCATGTAAGTCAATGTAATGTCCCCTGAAGTGATGTATACATGGTGTGTGTGTATGTGTGTGTGTGTGTTCCTTCCTGTGTCAGATTGTGTTGTTTCGTGACAACGACGCATCTCTGTGGAGCGGTTTTCGGTCTTGTTTTCCACACAGGGAGCGTAAACAAACTAATGAATATTCACGATGTTTGTCTTATCGAATGTTAGTGTACCAATGTGCCATTCTGTTGTAATTACTCAGCTCCAATTGTTTGTGTGTGTGTGTGTGTGTGTGTGTGTGTGTGTGTGTGTGTGTGTGTGTGTGTGTGTGTGTGTGTGTGTGTGTGTTTGTGTACATCGGTCATGTGTCATACTGCTGTTTGTACACACAGCCGTGATTCCTGAGTGCTGGTACATATGACGTCTTCCTGAGTATCAACAAAAGGCAGATTTACCGTCAACTTGACAAAGCCCTTATGTATGTATGACAGTGCCCACCTCTTTGGTTTGGCACCTGTCTAACCTGCATTACAATTGGAACTTGCCCTTTGTTAAGGAGCGATAGAGCAGGATTGTCATGTAAGGAACATTTGATCTGTATAAAAGTGTTTTTTCCTCTCTGAAGATATGCAAATCCATGCATGCCGCGTATACACATGCCTCCTGGATGTGGGCTCTGAGTCATAGTACGGAGGCTATCGTGAACACATATATCAAACAGATGGATGAATATTGCATTTGCTTGCACTTCAGAAAGTTCACTCCGTGATCTGAGATTCAATCCAATGTCAATTTGAGTTTCTTGACATTACATTACATGTCACTTGTTAGACGCTTTTATCCAGAGCGACTTACATACTCAGTACTGTGGACAATCCCCACAGGAGCACTTTGGGGCGAAGTGTCTCAGGGACACAACGATATGCTGACTGCAGTGGGACTCGAACTGATTCAAAGCTCAGCGCACTATCCACTGAGCCACAGCCTCCCTGTCCTTTTTAGCATTGTTCTCAATTTCCAATTAAAAGATGTGGTATTCATGTGATTGTCTAATAGTTTCAGGAACTACCTATGATATGAGAACACCTGGCAGAAAATGTGTATTGAACACGTCAGCTTTTAAAGCTTGCCTTGACTTTTGATGGTTTTCAAACAAAAAGTGGAGTTTGTTTGTTATCATTTAATTCAACCACACCTAGAAAGGCATTTTGTTAAAGCGCCCTGAGAACAGACTAACAAAGTACCTCGCCTCAGTGTTTTCAACAGTCCCAAAGGGCAATTGATTTGGATTACGATGAAAGAACCTCAGTAATGTTATGCACCAACAACAGAAGGTGGGCACAGCTTTGAAGTTAATACCTTCATAAATTACAAACAGCAGTTGATTGTCGAAGTGTTAACGCAACAATGGGAACCAAATTAGAGCGGGAAGTTAAATGCTTTTGTGCTTTTTAGTCTGTGTGCCTATTAGTCGTGCGGTCGTACGCCAACAGGCGGTTGTGGAAGAGAGACACCAAGAGAGGTGAAGTGAGAAGTGAGTTGGAGGAATGTTGTAATACTCGTTAAACCATTAGAAGAAGTAACAGCTGGACACACACCACTATCTGCAGCGAGTTCCCTCTCGAAACAAGACTGTTTAACCTGATCGCTCACACACACTCACACAACCTAATTCTCTCACACACACCGATCTGTCTGCACCTCTTTGTTTCCCACAGTCCAATCTTTGAGTATCACACGCACGTGCACACACACACACACGCACACACACACACACACCCACCCAGACACACTGAACCTTCCCAACCCCACAAGTCCTTCATTTTCCAGCTGTGTAGGCAAGCAGCAGTGGGCAGTTTGTCCACTGACAAGGGTCACCAACCCGGGGGAGAGCGCTCTCTGTCTCTCCCCTCTCTGCCTGGATGACTGGAGCGCGGGCAGCGAGATAAACACTCGAAGAGGGAGAAGAGAGGGAGCGAGGTGGAAATGGAGCGCAGACGGGTGGGGCGGCACACAGAGCGAGGGACATAAGAGAGCGTGATGAGGAGAGGAGGGCGAGTGAGGAGGAAAGAAAGATCGGGTCAGGGAGGAAGCTTGAAGGGCGGAGGTGAAGATGGGAAGGGGGGCGATGTCGGGGAGGGGGTCCAATCAACCACAGCGTGATGGATCACGATGTTAGCGGATAAGACGGGTTGAGATGGGGCAGGAGCGGCTTGTCGAGAGCTGCTTTTGTCAGGAGGCAACACACACACACAGTCACACACACATAGTCACACACATAGTCACAGACACAGTGACACCAGCAGCGAGGCAAGAGAAGGAGCAGAGCGTTGAAGGGCTCATGTCTTTTTTTGAAGACGTATCTGAGAAAAGAATAGCGCGTGGGAGAGAAAGGCCATACCTGCATAGTCCTTTTTGATTCATGTCGCCCTGTGAAAGGCAATTTACACGTGTGTCACACTAAAAGGATTCCCACGAATGTCAACCTGCCTTTCGTGCAGATGCACTCCATTGCTCAAGAAAGTGCTCCACATGCAGTTTCACTCTGTGCTGTCATCCTGTCTCGCTGTCTCTCACACACACACACACACACACACACACACACACACACACACACACACCACACACACACACACACACACACACTGTGCATTGACCCGACAAAGATGGCAGCCCTTTTCAATTTAGATGTGCTCGTCCCTGAGTGATGCATTGCAGTGGGTGCTCCTCACACACTTGCACCTCAACCTTCACTGGGACACCAATAGTTAGCAGGATGACTGAGTAGGCCTTGCACTTGAGTAAAAGATGTATTTAATATAAGGGGTTGCCAAGTTAATCCTGGCACAGATAATGTATTTCTCTCCTGGCCTGGGTTATCACGGTATATAAATGGACTTTTCTTCGTGTAAAGGGAGTTCACATCAATCGAAGACGCCGTACTCGAGATGTACACGGTAACGGGTTTGCGATGGTGGAACATCTGCTGATGTCGAGCTGGTTCTAGAAGACCAGCCCGAGGTTCCTGGCGCACAGAGTCAACCTCAAAGACGCCCAGAAAGATTGGCTGATCAAATGTTTTACATCTCCTGCGCTCTGCGGGGGAAACATCTGAAGGCCAGCTGACCTCTGGCATGCCTTCACATTCCGCCTCGACATCAGACGAAATCACTACTGAGCAGCCTGCCATGTAAAATACATCATATACTGTCAACTATAAACTGACGCTTGCATTCTCGTTGCGAATGTATTTGTTTACGGTTAAACTGTGACAAACTTGCTCTGCAAAGTGGTTGCTCTGGTGCTGTGCATGTGGACGAAGTTGCAGCTGAAAGACAACAACAATAATGAGAGATGGCACCAACCAGTTGAGCTAACTGATTCTCTTGGCTGCACAGCTACACATCTCCTCTGCCCTCCGTGTATCTGCCTTGTTCTATTAAGGAGTCCCACTGACCATCACCTCCTGCTACACAATATCAAACATCTAATTGCCAGATGCTATTTCTTTCATGAAATCTACAAGACCAATTATCTCTGACAGCGATATCAAGCTCGTCCGTGTCTTGTTGATTACCTGGATCCAGCCTAGCTAAACCCATCCCTTTTGTTATTCTCTTTTCAAACTCTCTCTCATTACAAACCCCTGCGGTTTTGAATTATGGAAATTGTGTCCGTGGCTCAGCCATGTTTAGGGCTGCTTTTCTCAGCCCAGACTAATCCCATCCAATTACAGGAGAAAGACTTTGATGCCATGTGTGGGCGCTCTTTCACCCACGTAGGTCCGTGTCGACCCAGGACAGCTGTTCACTTCTTAAGATGTGAGTCCAATCAGAGTGCTGAGCGCCCGATGTCCAAAATTACACAAAATGAGAAATTCAAGGGGCTTAATCCAGGCAAATGTGTTCATCACAAATTAAAAGGCCCCCCGCGGTGAGCTCATCGTTTTATGCAAGTCACATCCCGCAGTTCCCAGCCTCAGAACGTCCCCACGGCAGCGGCTCGTAATGTGGCTCCAGCCTCTGAATAATCACAAATCCAATCTATTATAAGTTTGCAAATAATAAGATAGAATCCAACTTCTTTGAAAAAGAGAAGTTAAGCGTAAGAATGAAACTTGATATATTACTTAAAAGCTACGTTCAGAGTCGAATGGTGTTTGGAGCTGTATGTTCGGTCACCTTTCATCGATCAACATTAGCCGCGTTCACACTGCGGTACTTTTCCCACAAAGGTTCATGCGAACTTAGTTCATGCGAACTCTTTAGTTCGCATGAACTAAGTACAGATCGCGTTCACACCAGAAAAAGTCCCTGGGGGTGGATTAGGCAAATGAAGCCGCTGACGTCACTTCTTCTTCTTCTGCTTTGGGTTTACTGGCAGGCCGCAAACCACTTTACGGCGTATACTGCCGCCCAAAGTCCCCGGCCGGAAGTCCCCGGAGTTGGGGAAGGCTTCAGTAGAAGCTGCTGGGAGTCCCAGCAGCTTCTCCTGAAGCCTTCCGAGTAAATCGCCAGAATGCCGACACCTCCTCATCTCCACCGCTCCCATGTTTTCTTTTGTGCTGCCATAAGTTAGTCTCTCTGCGTTTCTGCGCTGGGCTAATGCTAATGCTAATAATGCTAATGCGAGGATAATAAAATGGCGGCTTCACAAAACTTTTTGGGAGTTTTACGGGGCGTGGTTTGCAATCCGCCCAGCCAATCAGGAATATAGCTCTTTTCTCAAAAAAGAGCCGTTCGAAAGTCCCTGCTCTCGAGCAGGGACTTTCGAGCGGGTAAAAAGGTTCGCATGAACTACTTTTAGTACCGGCTCTTTTTGGTGTGAACGCGATCATGAACTAAGTTCGCATGAACCTTTGTGGGAAAGGTACCGCAGTGTGAACTATTGCGCTGATTTTGTCTAACTCATGTTTGTACAATTTAAATGAAAAATATTTTTCTTTTGTCTTTGTCCGATATAAACGAGCTCCTGCTTTCTTCTTTTATTTTTCTTTCCGTTTATGTTTCCCTTTCGTCACACTAAAATCTTTCCTCTCCACTTGTGTGTCACCGCCTCATTGTCTCTCTTCCTTCTCACAAACGGAGCTTTTCACAGCTGCAGAGAAATATGGTGCAGAGGTTGTTTTTTTGTAATGCTTTCGCTTTCAGTTGGATTGTAATTTGAGCAGGGACCTTCAAACTTCTCATTGTGAGTGCATTGTTTGGTACACGGTGGTTTTCTGTGTCTTATGGAGTGGAAAATAGCACACCATCACATCTCTGAGAATGATTACAGCTGGAGACTCTGCAATGCCGTGTCAATCGTCATCCGTTCTGCCTCAATGTGAAGCCATCAGTCTTTTATTGTCCTTCTTGTCAGAGACATTGCACACTTACAATAGGCGCCACAACAGGACTTGTTATTGCCACAAAGCTTTCACCCGTGTCAAAAAGTGTCGTGTTTGTGTGCATGCGTTTTATGAAGCCCGAAGATTAAAAACACAGACTGTGAAAATGGAGTGAAAGGAAGGTTGAATACACATTCAATAAAATACAGAGAGAGGAGGAACATGAGAGGGTGTTCAGAAGTGTGTGTTAGTGAGTCTCTCCTCCTGCTGTGCTCCTCTGCAGGAGGTCACAGAGCTACTGATGTCTCCTCCTGACCTTCTCTTCCAAGGCAGTTGTGAAATTATCACAATCCATTTTCAGGGTGCACGAGAAGACTTGCCAGGTGGTGGGTTAAAAACTCAGATTAGATTCCCAGCACGATATCTAACCACCTCTGTGCGTGTAAAGGTCAATGTGGTGGTAACAGAGTAAGGGTCAACTCCTTCAAAAGACGTCATGTATGATCGGGGGCTCCTCTTCACGAGATGCTCATTCATCATAGCATCTTGTAGATACCAGAACTAGGGATGCCAGCGATTATTCGAATATTCGCTACAGTCTCCATAATCGAATATTATTTTTAAAAATCGATTTTATTTATATTTTTTTTTTTTATTATTTATGTTTTTTGTTTTTTTCTGGCTTAGTTTCAACCAAAATTATTATTCGCCAGGGCTGCCGAATAATCGATTTTGATCATGGTCAGTTTCTGGCAACCCTAACCAGAACCATAGATTGTATAAAGAAGGGGACTACTTAGTCAGTGAGGCCAGCCGTTGGTTTGTGTTTTAGCACTTTGGCCACTTGCCATCTTAACCCAGCAGTGACAGAGTGACAGGAGAATATGGAGCAAAGTACAACAAAACACTGAACTGAAATGTAAGAATAAACATCATGAACTGATACACGCTGTTACATTTTTAAACAGCAAAGTGACAACAAGGTGCCCCCACCCTAAAATGTACTGTTTGATTCAAAATTGGCATACTTAATTCATGAATAAGACTTTAAACTAGCCTTTAAGACCGTCTTGTCATGCTAAAAATATTTCCTGAGGTAATAAATCAAGTAAAACGTAAGGTCGTTTTCTCATAGACTTCAATACAATTGGGCTTCTTCTTGCAACCACAGGATTCGCCCCCTGCTGGATATCCGAAAAAAAATGCAAGACATAAAACTTTTCTCTTTGACTTTTTCGAACTGGAGGTTGCAGCCTGATCCAAACTAATTGTTCCTTTGAGCAGTCGATCTACTTGAAGAGTCAGAAGCCCCTGAAGGATACACTGGCTATTGTCTTCCAAAAGTGTGCAAAAATAAGGCCACATATGGAGGAGCCTTGTTGAAATGCAGATCTCAAAGGAAGCGGCCCCTAAAATGAGAAACAGCCAGTGTGTCTGAGTGTGTGTGCTTGCACGGCAGCATGTGCGCATGAATACTTAATATGCGAGTCCCTCGGAGTTTATCTGTTTGAGTATGCACTTGCGGTATCTGTGTTACCGTATAAGGGTACTTCTCTGTGGCTCCCAGCTTGCCTTGGGCCACCCTGTGGTGTTTAAATCTGTGTATCATCTGTCATTTAGCCTTCTCTCCCTGTGGCTCGCAGAAGCTCCTGCCTATGCAGTGCTCGCGGCCCAACACTGCTTCCAGTACAATAACACAGGCGAGCTAACAGCATCACATAACGTAGTGTGACGATTGCCAACACCAAGAGTGGAATTTGCTTTGTTGTTCAGCCTTCCTGTATCTGCGCCTCAAAATGTTCCGATTTCCACCCGCCTGTCTCTGTGTCGAGTTTTAATCGCTCTTCTTTCCCCCCTCTGTCTGTTACTTTAAAGGGTCTGTGTGAAATAACCCGATTGAGTAGCCGAAGCTATCCAACTTTTTTCTATAAGTCATTGCTTGGCGTATTTCCTTTGACACTGTGTTACTAAGAGGTGCCGTGGGTACACTCTATTTAAAGGGATAATTGTCTGCTGCTCAAAGTGCCATATCAATGGAGCAGTTTAGACAAAGTAAGATGCATCTTGGCACTGTCTTCTCGTGTAGAAAATAAAAGTAATAAGCCTAACAGGGCTGTATAAAAATTATAATGATGCATGAAATGAAGTTACTGATGATGGATATTGTTAGAGAAGCATCTGTAATGTGTCACTCACACTCACATTACAGCAGTACTTGCTAACATAGCATGATGAAATAGATTAGCAGCTTTTTAAGTGCCAAGTGCGACTTTTGCACGACGAGGCGTTTCTCCAGATAAAATGTTTTGTTTCAATAAGTTCATGACTCATCTATGCTCTTCTCACCCTCATATCCATCTTAAGCCGTTCTGCAGTAATGATCTAACTTTTCCAACCACTCCCTTACTTACTTTCTCAGCCAGTTGGTTGAAGAATCCCCGTTTTCCTTCCAGGGAGCTGAACTGCTCGGTTTCCGTTAAGCCCCTGTCACACTGTCCCGAAATGGACACCCGATGGACACACGATAAAGGAAATGTTCAAATTCGGCTGTGATCGTAGCAACATCGGGCCATTCGTGAGGGCATCTTAAGCCTTCGTATGACCGCCGGTGGAGTTTCTCAGGCTCCGGCAGCAACTTCGTGAGCGGCAACTTCGTAAGGCACTCGTGAGGGCATCTTGTCAAATCGTGTCATCTTCGTATTATCATCGGTGCATTCGCCCTCACTCTGATCGGGGCGAATGCCCGATGGCACCGAGGATAACAAGATGCCCTCACGATGGCCTTACGAAGGGCAAAATTGACACACGAATTCAACACGAAAATGAACCTTCGCAAGGTCCTTCGGCAATTTTTTGGCATGCCAAAGATTTTGCCACCGCTCACGAAGTTGCTGCCGGAGCCTGAGAAACTCCACCGGCGGTCATACGATGGCTTAAGATGCCCTCACGAATGGCCCGATGTTACGATCAAAGACATCAACATTTCCTTTATCGTGTGTTCATCGGGTTGTTTTATTGCACAACAAAATCATGTAAACATATTATGTAAATAACCCAATTTGTGTTCTGTGAAACTAAAAAGGATATAATATATTATTTTGAAGGAGAGTTGACAGGAAGTTGTTGTTGCTATGGAAACAACATTACGGAGAAAACGTAATATTTTCTACATATAAAGACGGATAAAGTAAAGAACAAAGTCTGAAGATATCAGTACAGTATCATAGTACTGTAACATAATTGTTTTTGGTACTTTCGTTGCAGTTGTACGTCTTAAATGTAATGTAAATGTTGCCTTTGTGTGTGGTTCGGGGCCATCTTCGTGCGAAATTCGCAATTCCATATTCGTGTGTCCATCGGGTGTACATGTCGGGACAGTGTGACAAGGGCTTTAGAGGATAGGTGATGAATTGCAAAAGGCACAGAATAGAAATACTGCTCTCTCTTTGTCTCTCCCTTAGCTGCGGTGGCTGCTGGGGTTTAGTTTCTGTGGAGTGTCAGGGAACAGGAGGCTGGCAGAGCAGACAATCATGCCCACGTCGGCACCCCCAAGGCCCCATCCTTCATCTCAATAAGCCCCCGTCTTCCCCTAGCAGTCAGAAATAGCATTTGGGATTTGTGCAGGTGTTTGCGTGCCAGTGCCTTTATGGGTTTGTGTCTTTACTTACAAAACAACAAAGATTGCAGGGATTTGGGCCAAAGTGAGAGGCCGTGTTCCACACTGCCAGGTGGACTGCAGAGGTGCAGAGAAAACTGAAAAGGGAAAAGGCAATGCTGTTAAAGTAAAACACAAATAACAAGTAGAAGAAGAAAAGGAACAATAACTGCTTCGTAGTGAAAACATGGCAGAGACACAAAGAGAGAAGGAAGATGTCGAGTCCAAGTTCTTTTCAGAATCACCTGGTTAAATAAAGGCTACAGAATCAGAATCAGGTTTATTACCAGGTAGGTTGACACGTACGAAGAATTTGACTTGGTGTCGGGGTGCATACATAAAAGCAAAACTAAAATAAAATAAAAACACAGATAGAGAGCTCTTATAGGAAAACTATGACAACATTAAAAATAATAAAATATACAGTATAGTCAAATAAAATATGGCAGTATTTACAATGTGATAGAATGGAATAAAATATGTGCTGTAATAATTCATTATTATTTATTGAATTGGTTTATCCACACATATACTTTTTTCAAAACGCATACTTATTTGTTTACATGCAGTATAACAAAAAAACAAAGATATTACATATCGTTTGCCTTAAATCTAATATTACTTTAAATGTTTTCTTTTTATAAATACAAATAAAAAGCCTTCATGGCTACCGTATTATACTACATTAATGCCATTACCGCTGGTTTGAAATCACCACCATCGTCTTGTTGAATAGTTACCCACATTGCCAAACTAATAACCCACAGTGACTGAAATAGATGACTAATGCAGAACATCAAATATAAAAATAATTATTATATTTTTAAGTTAAAGTAGAAAACTTCTGCCTCATGTACTCTCAGGTCAAAACCTCTGAATTCATGAGGCTTTGTTAGTGTGGGCGTCACACACAGAAGCCGCCATAGAGTGAAAGTATAATGAGAATTCAGTGGAAGAAGGAAACCAACCTGCAGCATTAGTTTGTGTACAAGCCTTGTTAAGGAATCTGCTTTATTCTGCTCCCTCCTGCACTGAGGTGTTTTATGAGTATTTCTGTTTTTCTTATATCACCGCTGAGTCCAATTAATGCATGCGCTGTTTCTTTCTCTCACTTCCTGAAATGAGTTCTGTTTACTGCCAGCAATCATTAAGGTCATGACAGTCCATCACCTTTGCTTACCTCTGTACTCCATCTCCAAAAACACTCTTCTCCTGGTGTATTAGGATGAATATTCCTATTATTTTACTGCACAGTGTGTGTGTGTGTGTGTGTGTGTGTGTGTGTGTGTGTGTGTGTGTGTGTGTGTGTGTGTGTGTGTGTGTGTGTGTGTGTGTGTGTGTGTGTGTGTGTGTGTGTGTGTGTGTGTGTGTGTGTGTGTGTGTGTGTGTGTGTGTTTAAGTGTATGTCTCTGTATACTGCATACCCAACATGGCCTCTGTCACTGCTATGAAATTGCTGTAAAATTGGGAGGTTTGTGTACGAACCTGGGGGGGGGGGGGGCTCATGACAAAATCATGCCCTTGGCCAGCACTGCTTGTAATATAACACATTTGAAGGAAGGACATTTGTTTTGTTTTGTCCAGCAGCTGATGGATCCCATGATAAACTGATTAATCTCAACTAATCAGATGTTTTGTTTACTTTGAATGAAGGTTCATTATATCACTTATTATTCATGGTTAACCCACAGCTAATTATTTTTTCATTTACTCTACCTTCACCACCCTTTACAGTCTCAGACACTCACTAATAGTTTGTAGTTTCAACAGTGTTTAAAAGCTCCATTGTAATATCAATAATATATGGAGGTTACAATAGAAAAGTGTTGCTGATTTGACTTTTTCATGTATTTGTTCTCTATTATACAATGCAGAATCTAACTTTACACATCATTATTTCATGCCGTAAGTAGGGATGCACGATATTGGGTTTTTGAAACCAATACCGATAACTTCCTGCTTCTCAAGACCGATACCGATAACAATATAATATATATATATATTAAATGTATCTGTAGTTTTTGCACACCTGGTGGTAAAAAAGAGACTAGTAGTGAGCAAATGACATGAGCATTACTACTATGAACAAAACAAAGCCACGAACAGTTTTTCTCTTCAAAGTGACCATATTTATTTTCCCAAATAAACTTCTTGCCTTTTTCAAAAGCCTCGTCGATAGGTAAAAGCCCCGGTGCCTTGAGATGGGTCTGGCTGCAGACCGCAGCAAGGAGGCGTTTCCTATAGGGGCGTTTCCTATAGGGGCGTTTCCTAACTTTTTTTATCCAGCTGCTTTTATAAATCCTCGCAGAAGAAGTCATTGTTCTAGTGATGGGAATTCCGGCTCTTCTTGCTGAGCCGGATCATTTGGCTCACCAAGAAGAGCCGGCTCTTTCGGCTCCCAAAGGGCTCTTCAGTTTACCACATATTATACCTTTTAATTAAATCAAATGTAGCGCTGTTTTGACTAATTATTTATATGTGTACACATATATCACTTAAATTATTCAAGACATCCTTTGTACTAAAGTATTCAAAAGTAAAAATTACATGTTTAATATAAATTATTTGCTGTGGCCAATTGTTTTCATTGCATTTACAGACCCGTGTAACACTCTGATACCACCCAATGAATGCATTGACTTGCTTGTAGAACCACGCTACACAAAACAGATGGCAACACCTATAAAAACTATTTTAAAAAAGGGGCTACTGTATCAACCTATATAAAGTATATAAATATAGTTTTTCTCCCTGCAGGAGAGGGGAGCGTGCTTTGAGATCAGCTGCTAGGCTGCAGCGGGGAGAAGAGGGGGACAAAAAGAGATCTCCGTCCTCCGTGTTTTATTCTTATAGAAGTAAGAAGGGAAGTAATGGGTCAGAAACCCTCCTTTTTACGCAGCGGTCCAGACATAGACATCATAGCTACGGCGACATATATTCAGTTGCCAGTTACTTTTGGCATTAGGGCAGGGATATCTTTCAAGGTTTGACATAATGAATTGTGCTACTTTTAAAGCAAGCAACGATGTTTTCAAATCTGTAATCAAAAAGCTCCTCAAAAACACTATAGAAGCAGTTCCTGCCCTTGTTACGTTAGTTCAAACAGTAACAACGGACTACTTTTCTTAGCGGATGCATGTCAATTTAAATCAATACAAAAGACTATTTTTTAAATCAATAAAATCTTTTTCTAAATCCATAAAAGCATTTCAATTATTATTGGGAGTCATGTCGTTACTTTGTTGAGAATGTGGCCATGTGTAATAAGCGGGATAATGTCCACATTGCACATTGCATAATGTGCCTTCATGCCGATCTAGATCCCTCCGCAAAAACAAAACAAAAAACGTCTCGTTCGCGGGCGAGAGTCGGCTCCCGTCGTTCACTATAGGAAACGCCCCTATAGGAAACGCCCCTATAGGAAACGCCTCCTTGCTGCGGTCTGCAGACAGACTCTATTGGGTGCCTTTGCAGCTGGCTTTGGATTCGCCGCTAGTTTAGCAGCGCAGGCGTCTTCGTACGCTTTGAACACACCATCGTAGCGATGGCGATGTTTCAGGTGACTGATCAGGTTGGAAGTATTATAGCTCGTTGCCTTTTTCCCTCCTCGTGGAACTTCTGCATCTGTTAATACAGATAGCAAGCGAACTATCTCACTCTGAAACTTTGAAATAGTCCCATACTACCGACGACATGTTTGTTTACTGTCCTGGCTTCACGGCCGCACGCCATTTACGTCACAGCCAGGCATGAGTTAGGGAGCGCTGGATTTGTGAAAAACTTCCTAAACCACTAATACCACAGTACTGGCAAAACGGGAGGAGCTGAGTGAAAAACAAGCGCCCCTCATTCCAATCCACCCACACCGCAGGATCTTTTTCTTTTTTTTTACCCAAAAGATATATTGTATATTATCGGGGCTATTAATACCTTTATCGGTTTTATCGGGATGACGTCATAATTCCTAATATCGGACCGATAATTATCTAGCCGATAATTATCGTGCACCACTAAGACATGTTGAATACAATATAGAATCATAAATAAAGTGTAGGAGACCTTTTGTTTTGTCCAGCTGCTAATGAGTCTCAATGGCAAACTGATTAATCTTAACTAATCTGAAATGTTGTGTTTACCTCTAATGGAGGTTCATCCAACTGCTTATTAATTATGCATGATTCATGGGTAACCCAAAGCTAATTATTTGTAATCAACCCTGCTTCATTCTGCTTTACCACCAGTTCTTACAGACTCTGCAATATCAATAGTACATGGGTGTTATTATAGAAAATGCACTCTACTATACAATGCAGAATATAGTTTCACACAGATTGCCGTAAAACATGTTGAATACAGAAGTAAAACAAAATTAAAACATTTGAAGGTGTAGAAGACTTTCTGCTTTGTCCCGAAGCTAACGGTTCTCAATGGTAATCTCATTAATCTTAACTAATCTGAATTGTTTACCTCCGATGAAGCTTCATGATATAACTCTGGATGATTCATGGATAACCCACAGCTAATTATTTTTTAATTAACCCCACCTTCATTACCCATTACCTGCAGCTTTTACAGACTCCCACACTCTGCCAATAATGGTTGGGACTGCCAATAGTGTTTAACTCTATCACTGTCAGCTGTATGCCCCAGTGTGGGAATCACGGCTGTATTAATTTGGTTGTGTCTACGCATGTACGCCTTGATTAAAATACATCAGAGGGTGATATTGCGCTGACAAGGTTGCCTCCGTACCCTGAGGAGACCTCTAACGCTCGTGATCTTATCTTCGAACGGTATTCCCGGAATGACCTCCAGGAATTATGACAGGCGCTCGGCCATCTGGGAACGTCTTCGCTTCGGGACAACTCCCCATTAGCAGCCAGTGATCATGTTCCAACAAGCGATGGTTCCTGAACCCTCATCTTGTTTTTTCCTCGAGCGTTCGCAGAATTACATTTTCATTTTGCTAAAGGCACCTTGATGCATCACTGTAATCCACCGAGTGGCTGAAGTGCTTCGCGCCAAGGCTGGAGCTAAATGGCTAATACCATAAAAAACAGATTGGAGAGTGAATGGAGGCGATCATTACACTGAGGTTCAGCATATGGGGACATCACTGTATGTCATGCATGTCTTTTTATAATACCTAGCAGCAGTTACAGTAAACACTGCAGTTATTCTCATATCATCGGGTTATTTATTGGATTAAATATGTCAAAAAAGGAAACTGTAAGATGGCACTTTTGGTTTAAAGCATCCTTTGGTCGTTTGAAGCAAGATGCCGAGTACATTGCATCATCTGTTACATCTCAAATATGTTGTATACGTTGTTGTATCATGACATACAAGGCTAGTAAATCAATTGAAAGAGCAGATTTTACTTTCTTTAAATGAACCAAGTGAACAGATGACAATTAAGACACCTCAATGTTTTGAGTTAGATTTTGTGTGTATATTGTTATTTAGGATGAAGTTTTGGTCTACAGTATATGCTGAAGCAGGGATGCCCTAGAGCAGGGGTTCCCAACCCCCGGTTGTTACTGGTAGGTGTTACTGCCGGGCTGCGAAATAGCTGTGAGTTTATCGTAATATTTGCAGAATTATAAATATATACAAATATTTTATCATAATATTTTTTTCAAAAAGTGTTTAATTTTCGCACCTATATCAGTCATATTATTTCATCCAGCAGCCTGGTTAATCTTTCACCAGCAAAGAGTTGAAAATGGCTTTTATGATGTTCCGAGGGATTCGGCGGCTCAGCCTGGTCTCAGCCTCTCGTGCGCACGAGAAAGTTACCGGTGCTCCAAGTAGGAAGAGGAGCGCACAGGAGACAACTGTTTGATTGCAAACTGTTATGTTTATGTGGGGAAATGGCAGTGCATACATCATTTGAGATATATTTCGGATTTCATTTTAAGGACATGTCGGCCAGGGGTTTAGAGCTATTTGTTTAAGCACCGGATTGGCAAAACAGGAGAGTAAACCAGTCTGCCTTGATCTATGAATTCATGTCCGGGACTCTCACGGTATCTGCTGCCCGCAGCTGTTTTATAGAAGGAAAACCTCCTTCACTTCATGAAATGGCTGCAGGCATCATCAGGAGGACGTGTAACTCCGCCTCTGAGAAGTAAAGCACCAGCGGGTAAAGATGTGCCTTTTTACGCACCGCCTTCGCTGTGTTTACCTTCATCAGAACAGCGAGTGACTGCAGGCTGCTACGTGTTAACCACACACACCTCTGCACACATCTCTACACACATCGAACTGCCCGATTACTCCCCTTTTTATTAGTTTTATGAAGGAGATGTCCAGTCACCAAGGCGCCCCCCATGTGTGTGTGTGTGTGTGTGTGTGTGTGTGTGTGTGTGTGTGTGTGTGTGTGTGTGTGTGTGTGTGTGTGTGTGTGTGTGTGTGTGTGTGTGTGTGTGTGTGTGTGTGTGTGTGTGTGTGTGTGTGTGTGTGTGTGTGTGTGTGTGTGTGTGTGTGTGTGTGTGTGTGTGTTGGTGTGTGTGTGTGTGTGTGTGTGTCGCGTGCGTGCTCTGCTCAGCTCTGTGTTTTCGGTGTGTGCGTGTCTGTCCGACACCGGCATTTCAAATGACCATGAACAGTAATTTACACACATCTGGCTAACTCCATAGGTAGCCTATATGCGGGAGTTCCCAAAATAAATTAGTTTAATCTTAATCTCGATGTAGTGCTAAATGCTGTCGCACGTGCACCGGAACGAACGACACTATCATAATATCTTCTGAAAACAAATGCCTGTGTCACACACACACACACACACACACACACACACACACACACACACACACACACACACACAAACACACACACACACACACACACACACACACACACACACACACACACACACACCTCCTTCATAATGCGCCTTCTCCTCGTTTTCCCATCACTGGATTATCCGTAAATCATACAAACAAAACCAAAACGTTGATTTATCTGTTTTCCCGTTTTGGTTTAAAACTGAATAACGTCGGTTTTTTGGTTTTCCGTTTTCCCGAAAAACCAAAAAACGACACCGGTTCTTTTTTAAACATTAATATGTTTTGGATGCATATTGTTCTAGTATTTGTTCAGGCTATACATACAATTAGCCTCTGTTGCTACCTGCTGGTGAGTAAATATTCAAATCAGTTAAAATTGACAACCGGTCCGCGATTTTTCTTTTTAATGGATCTGCCGGTCCTTGGCACAATAAAGGTTGGGAACCCCTGGCATAGAGCACATGTGTCAAACTCAAGGCCCGGGGGCCAAATCAGGCCCTTGGTGGATTTAATTTCGGCCCGCAGGATAATGTTTAATTCCTATTAGATCTGACCCGCACACCTTCACTCCATCCTGAGGGTCTCCTCAGCTCAGAGCCTGACCCCAAACATTGATGACCTTACGCCCGAGATGAGATGCCAAGTATCTGAGCTAGCATCACAGAGCAGCAACCTGAGTTCAATGGATGCTTCCTTCTGCACTTTTCTCTCACGACAACAGGGCATGTTTGTTTTGTTCTTTGAGGGCAATAGTTTTGTTGAAGCTGTTGTTGGCCTGAGGAGAAATGTACTCATACGAAATGCCTCTGGAGAAGCTGCAGATAGAGCCATAAGAAATGAATGCAACTCATTATTTAATGTTTAATGTTGTTTTTATAGGCAATAATGTAAGCTTTATTAGTTCCAGGTTTAATATGTGCAATAAGTTCATTTCAATACGTTTTGCAATAAATATTGAACAAGTCCGGCCCTCCACTAGTACCCATTTTGTAATGTTGGCCCACTGTGTATTTGAGTTTGACAGCCCTGCTCTAGAGCCTAAAAAGTACTCGGACACAAAGTCGGAAAACAACATGGTGAGGAGCCGAAAGCTTTCTCATTAAAATGTGGTGTGTACCAAAACACAGGGCAAGAGGAGGAAACTAGAAGCAACTGCATTTTGAAAACAAGTCAGTTGTAAATTAGAAACATACATGGGTGTGTAATTTGACATAAGCTGTCAGGCAGTAATAATTGCATACATACTAAATTCAGTCTAAATACGTTTACCCTTTATCCGGCATCACACACCGACAGCGTTTTGACCTATTTTGATTTTGTTCCTACTCGTTTGAGTTACCAAGGCTTGTTCCTGTTAAGATGTGACTGCATTTGCATGAACCCATTCCTACACACCCCTCCCTTATATGTCAACCCTTGCTGATTCTTATAATGTATCCCAGTACTAGGCGACGTGTGTTTGCTCTGTCAGTCATCACAGCGTTTGACTGACAGCTGTTTGTGGAGTCGTGACTCCCTGGAGTTGACATGTGTGACCTCGTGTTGGTAAAACCCCCATCAGCTGTAAACTTAACACACTAACAGAAATAGATGATGTCTTGAAAGTGTTTCTAACTCAAAGACAGTTTGTGTGCAAAGTTTACTTATTCCTCGCACCACTGTGTCACTTGGATTATTTATTGCTGTATGTTGCACTCCTTTTATGTCTTACCCAGCTAGACATTTGTGGTTCTAAAAACATGTGACAGAATGAGAATGTTACATTCATTGTTCTAGGAATGTTTGCAGCGGGAAGTTTTCTTTTGGTTCCCAGAACGTTCTTCTGAAAGGTAGGATAACGTTCTTAAAATGTTTGGTGATAACCTTGTTAGAACATTATGCCCTACTGTTCTTAAAACGTTTCCAGCTGCAAGTTGGATTTGTTTATGTGGCCAGAATGTTATTATTTTAGAGAAGGATACCATGCAAATGTTCTGTGGTAACAATTTACTAAAATATGTTTACATTATTAGAACAGAGACATAATATTCCTGTAATTGTTCAACTCAAAATTCCTGGGTAAGTGGGCTGACCACTGTGTCATTAGGATGATGTTGATACTTAACTATTGGAATTTCACTATTAACACGTGTAAAAGGATGACTCGGAATCAGCTGTGAAAGTAACATTTGTTTATTAGAAAAGGGGAGCTGGGAGTGGAGGTTGGTTATGGCGGCAGGGGGAAACAGTTGTTCCGGGGTGGGTAGAGAGGCCTGGCTGGTCTTGGGAGTGTGGAAGGCCTTGGATTCCTCCTGGGAGAGACATAAAAATCAGTGTGAGGCAAAAGCAGGCAAAGTTGAATATGAAGAATATGCTGGTAAAAAGCTAGAGCGGCACGCAATCCGGCAGGGAATGAGTGCAGGCTGCAGGCTTTCATAGTGTGGCTGATGAGCAGGTTGCAGGTGTGGGGGGGGGGGGGGGGGAGACACACAGTAGAAACAAACACATACACACACTAACAGGGGTTTCAGGGACGGGCAGTGACAGTCGGTCCAGTCTGTCGGTCTCAAATCTAAAGGGTGCAATAACGATTTGTATCCACTATGCATACACCAGCGGACACTGTTTATACGCAGCCCTCACACACACGGCCAGATAGCTTATCCAACAGTTAGAACCTACATACGAGACACAACCTCTAAAGTCAGAAAAAAGTGTGATTATTTTCTGATATTTCACACACATGATATTATGAATACTGTTGGCCTACAAACCTTAGTGTGATTATAAGTGCATGTGAGTGCTTCATCGGAGGTAAACAATTCAGATTAGTTAAGATTAATGAGATTACCATTGAGAACCGTTAGCTTCGGGACAAAGCAGAAAGTCTTCTACACCTTCAAATGTTTTAATTTTGTTTTACTTCTGTATTCAACATGTTTTACGGCAATCTGTGTGAAACTATATTCTGCATTGTATAGTAGAGTGCATTTTCTATAATAACACCCATGTACTATTGATATTGCAAATTCGTTTGTATACGTCCTATTCATTGTCTCAATGCGTTCATACATCTTAAGAAAGTTATCACCAAAAATGTTAAGAATGTTTTTAGAGAACGTTATCCTACCTTTCAGAAGAACATTCTGGGAACCAAAATAAAACGTCCCGCTGAAAACATTCCTAGAACAATGAATGGTAACACAAATGTCTAGCTGGGAACTCACACATGCCACCGCAAACATGCAATAACAGTTTACAGTTCATCATGAATTACGTGCTTGTTTGTTTTTTTCAAAAGGAAAATACGGTGACGTCAGATTTTTTAAAAACATCCTTTTAAAAGCGCTCTAGAAATAAATCTGACGTTGACCATGGCCGTGTTAATATTTTCCATCACAGGAACGTTTTATAAAAAAAGAATAACATCTTGAAAACATTTTCAGGATGTTGCTTGAAGAATGTTCTTTATTTGTTATCATGTAACATTGAGGGAACGTTTTATAAAGAACATCTTTAATGTGTTACCCAACAACGTCCAAAACACATCCTTAGAATGTTGCAGGCAAAACGATCCACCTTTGTTAACATATCACATTAGGAACATTTTATAATCTCAGGCCTTAATGACATCCTCAAAACATCCTCTGAATGTTACAGTTAAAACATTATGTCTTAGTTAACCTTAAACCTTATAGGAATATTATTTGAAAAAATAAACATCCTAAAAAGGTTCTTTGAACATTTGAACGTTTCTTTAAAACCTTATTAGAACCTGTAGGTAACGTTGTGAGAAAGTTCCCCGCTAGCTGGGTAAGTGCTTTGCCAAAAACTACGCTGCAGCTATTGTGCATAGGACAATGAAGCCTTTGAATCTTACATTATTGAAGAGACGATTAGGTGCAGAGAGATGGAGAGAGGCTTTGAAAAATGATGAGAATTACGTTGTGGACTTGCAACATGCTGTGTCCTTTTTATTTCATGTTAACATTAATCTGCGATTTGCACAGTCATGCCTATAGGACATCATTTGGGGAACATGCATGTACACGTGTGAGCCTGCATATGTGAACATGTCCCTGAGGGAAGGTCAGGGATATTAGTGCGATCTGTAAACCTGTCTTGTTCATGTTATTAACTGTCTTCCTGATTGCATCTTGCCCAAGGGGTCTGCTGCCTCCATTAGCCAGGTCAGAGCGTGATTACACCCGGATAGATTAGCGCTCTATTTCCTTCACTTACAAACCACTGTGGGGGAGTTAGACCTTGGATGTAGATATGCTAAAGTGAATGCATATACTAACTTCACTGCGGAGAGAGAAAACCCACAGAACGTCAAAGGATTAGGCCTAACGTTTCTTTCCTTTGTGATAAAACTCAATCTCTGCCTGTGAAATTGGCAGCCTTGCCCTGAGGCAAAGAGTATAAAGGTTATTCAACGGGTGTTTAAAGGTTAAAGCATCTGTTTTTGTTTTGAAAAGTAGTTATCAGAGAATAATTGTTGTGCAGCGGCTTTCAAATTGAAACACAAATGGAAGCATCTCCCGATAACACCAGCCACCTGTCTGCTTTTTAAATTAGTTACACACAAAGTAAAGGCAGAAAAGCGAGATTGTTTCTTTAAAAGGATGATATATCAGTAAAGTATGGAGGACTGCCTTGTGGCGTGTGCTCATACAGCAGCTGCCCAACATGCCCCTTGTTAAAAAGGAGCATGTTGCCACTGGTGATTGTCTCGATTGGCTAACATGTTGACGTTTTGATATACAGGTACTGTCAGGTCCATACATGCTGCGCGCCATCGAGGGATGTCCCAGCTTGAAATGTTGATGGACCGATTCATGTGACATTTCTAAACCCAATTATCAATTATGGCCGAGGCGTCCCGTGCAGCTGCCTACAGTGAGCCCTGATAACTGTCTGACTGCCAAATGATAAAGGCCTGTCTCCAAATGATTGAAGAGTATTCATCATTTTCTCTTCTCTGCAGCGAGACAGCGCCGTCAAACTCGGACTCAATCATTCTGGCCCTCGTTAACTGGCATAGCACCACACACACACACGCACACGCACACACACACACACACACACACACACACACACACACACACACACACACACACACACACACACACATACCATGTATACATCACTTCAGGGGACATTACATTGACTTACATGCATTCCCTGGAGACTTATCCTAAGCTTAACCTTAACCAACACATGCCTTACCCTTAACCTAACCCTAACCCTAACCCTAACCCTAATCCTAAACCTAACCAAGTCTTCACCCTAAAATTAATGATTCCCCTCATGGGGACCTCCATTTTGTCCCCATAAGGGAGGCGAGTCCCCACACGTGACTATGTAAACAGATTTAGGTTCCCACAAGTATAGTAATGCTAGACCACCCACACACACACACACACACACACACACACACACACACACACACACACACACACACACACACACACACACACACACACACACACACACTAACCCTACACTTGAACCACTTAATGCATTACTGCTACAGTATTTTCGGGTGATTTAAAAATGAATATAACCTAGCAATAGACACACGCTCTGTTATGCTCGAATGGGATTTCCATTTACAGACAACTAAAGACCATATTTATACTTTAGACTACCTATCAGCCTCCTGCATAACAAGCAGTACTGAGCAGTATGTCTTTCCTTACAGTAACACACATAACTGTAATGGTTTGTAGTTAGCACACAAGAGAGCATGCTAATCATTATGTTAAACTCAAATGCAGAATAATGTGTAAACACCACAATGAATGTATCATCCTATAAAGTTGAATCCCCTCACAAGAGAGCTGGACCTTTTGGATAGTTGCAACAATACTAACTACTGCTTTATTAAACTTGTATACACACACACACACACAGCTGTATCATCGCTAGAAGTTAGTCCCAGGCGAGTCAGCAGAACACAAAGAGAGAAACTGTAGCTCAGTTAAAACAGGAAAACACACATTACATTCAGACACATTTCCAAACGTTCCACTCCCAACCCACTCTTTGTCACTTCCCATATGAGTCCTCGCACTCCTGCAGATCTCTCACACACGGCCTGCATTTGAGCTGTCAAGCCAAAGCCCTCGCGCTGCCCTCAGAAAACAATGCGCCCAAACAGGGAGATTGGACGGAGAGCTGAACAGATTCATAATTATTCCACACGACACATCGTTAAGACTCTAATGAGCCTCCAGCAGCAGGTGCAGCTTCGCCCGTCAGCCGTCCTCATTACTAATGTGGTCGTCGTGTTCCCCCGGACATCATGTGTCCACTTTCCGTTGCTCACCTGCCCATCATCCGCTGATAATGGGCAGGTGAGCAACACTGAGTGTGCTGTTAAAGGAAATTCCTGCACGAGTAAATAAATTGGCAATTTGTTGCAGAACTGTTTGTATCAATTCGACATGACCTTTTAAAGAATACCCGCACAAGCGGAGATGCAATGCTGCTTTCAGTATATTGTATTAATCAAACTGCCTCTAAGAGACCCTGTGTGCTTTATAGGGGTGTGTGTGTGTGTGTGTGTGTGTGTGTGTGTGTGTGTGTGTGTGTGTGTGTGTGTGTGTGTGTGTGTGTGTGTGTGTGTGTGTGTGTGTGTGTGTGTGTGTGTGTGTGTGTGTGTGTGTGTGTGTGTGTATTTGTGTGTGGACTAGCATTACTATACTTGTGGGGACCTACATCTGTTTATATAGTCACGTGTGGGGACTCGCCTCCCTTATGGGGACAAATTGGAGGTCCCCCATCATTAATTTTAGGGTGAAGACTTGGTTAGGATTAGGGTAAGGGTTAGGTTAAGGGTTAGGGTGTGACGGAGCGGGTCACAGAGTGACTCCGCCACTGACAGCCGACACACACACACACCACACCCACACCAAACATTTCCTGTTCTCTTCCGTCAAATGAACCATGCAATTTCTTATTTATTTTACGTTTGTTTAATTATGGGGAATGATTATGTTCAGAGGTGGTTAACCTGTTTATGTTTGGGTCTGATTCTTGTTGTTGAAATGTGGTTTTGAGTTGATTGTGTCACCTGTTGACGGTGAGCCTGTGGGAGGGGCTATGGGGTCAAAAGGGACGGTGTTGGTTCCTTGTAGGTTTTTCGGACTGTGTCACTCGGAAGAATGTTGCAATGAAGGCAACAGTTGGGACATGTTTGGGAGTTGGTTGCATAGAAGGCAACCCAAAGCATGTTTACTCTAATGAGTGATGGACGGCCTGTTTATGGATTTTATTTTGTTGTTTAACTAGTGCTGGTTCGCTATTTTTTTTTGTTGCTGATATAAATAAAGTGTTTTTGGAGCTTAAAGGAATGGTCCACTCATTAGATAATTAATCAAAACTTCAGTATTTAGTGAAACATTGTGTTTAAACCATACCCTGAAGAAATCAGCGATATTCCCCGGTAAATAATGATTTTATAGCTCTTTTTTATCAAAACCTTTATATTCCGTCTGGCCGCCGCCATTTTTGCCATTTTCAGTAGTCACGTGATGGTCGTGACGTCATCCATGCGTTCACTTTGTCAACACACGGAAACATGGCTGAATATTTGAGTTCGGACTCGTCAGCAGAGGAACAAGTTTTGATGTTTTATCAGTATGACAATACGACACCCTCTGTCCGTAGACCCTCACATCGTACAAGGAAAAACTTCCGAAGAAAACCCACAGTTTAAAGGGAACATGGGAGAAACCTCAGGGAGAGCAACAGAGGAGGGATCCCTCTCCCAGGACGGACAGACGTGCAATAGATGCCGTGTGTAAATTGAAGAGATAATACATTTGCAACATAGGTAGTCCAGATGTTTGGAAATGCATGTGTGTATAATAGGAAGATGATATAAGATACTATATGTATGCATGTAGTACCACCCTTGCTAGCGATTCCCTCTCTAGTTTAGCATACTCAGCTTCGTTGTCCCTGGCCATAGAATCACGATTTTATGGGGCCGGAAAAAACTGGGGGAAAATACACACTAGTCGGTACTACGCTATATGGAAAGGCCACCAAAAACTGTCCTGGCCTGGACGCTAAAGGACGTTAAAACGGGGCTAGCCGCTGCAATGGAAATGCGCTATAACATACCTTATTCTTACTCCGAGCACTACTTCTGCTCCTCCGTCGCTTCACACTTGCAGAGGGCGATTTCTCAACTGGCCGAACTGGTGTCCTGGTCGGTGATGACACCAGAAAGACCGATGGTACTGCATCTCCATTAAGTAATGGTTGTTCCATAAATCCCATGTTATGTTTTATCATACTCTCAGAGTAGTCGTCCGGAAATGTGAAATGTTCGCTGCATACATGAGCCTGTAAATCTCTCGGTTCGGGCCGGCCACATTTCGCTAGCCACTGCCTCCGAATGTACTTCTTACGATTACCTTTTGGCAACAGATGGAACCGAGCATTCCGTGGATTGTTCCTATCAGAATTGTGGCAATATTTCGCGATACAGTGAGGCATATTTGAAGAGAGAAACTACAGTAAATAACATGGAGATCAACGTGTCTTCGAAAACCAAACACATGGTTTACGTCACGTCCGGAAAATGGCGGCGCCCACAGTGTTGATGTTATTTCGGTATATTATCAGTTTAAAATCACTGATAATGTCATCGGATTAAAAAAAAAAAAGAAAGACTGGCAGAGACTGGTCTGTTTTATCGGATGATAATTATTTAAAAATGAGTGTCATGAGCATACCATTCCTTTAAACAACCGACTAAGCCATGTATCGAATGGACGAATTGAACCCCATCACATAGGGTAAAGGTTAGGCATGTGTTGGTTATGGTTAAGGTTAGGATAAGTCTATAGGAAAAGCATGTAAGTCAATGTAATGTCCCCTGAAGGGATGTATCCATGGTATGTGTGTGTGTGTGTGTGTGTGTGCGCGCGCGCGTGTGTGTGTGTGTGTGTGTGTGTGTGTGTGTGTATGTGTGTGTGTGTGCGCGTGTGTGTGTGTGTGTATGTGTGTGTGTGTGTGTGTGTGTGTGTGTGTGTGTGTGTGTGTGTGTGTGTGTGTGTGTGTGTGTGTGTGTGTGTGTGTGTGTGTGTGTGTGTGTCTGTGTGCGTAAATGGGCTGAAATTCCTGTGTGACACTAAATACAAATATGAACCTGGAAATGAGTGTGATATGTCCACTTGAAAGTTGAGTTTGAAGCAAGAGAGAGGAGTACTGACACTATGTAAAGAAGTTCACTACACCTCATCACTATGACAATCGCTTGGTGCTCAAGTCATCGTTTTAAGTGTGTGAGGTTATGCTGAAGTTCTCGCTAAATGTGTGAATAACTTCCTCTGTGTTGCGTTTATGGGGATGAAACGTGGGGGACATCTTTACACATTCAATCTGGTGTTGTGTTATATGATTTACAGTTGATAATGTGAAACAATCTCTATAGTATAAACTGTTGACAAGTAGTTTACACATCCTTATGTACGATTTATAAGTAGCATCAGAAGATGGAGGCAAGGAATGCTTTTCAAAATGAGATGCAGTTCTGCTGCCTAATGTCTGAGATGTTTTAAACATAATCACAATTAATGCCAGAGTAAATATGTATGGGCATCTTATTTGTCTGCATTCAACACATGGCTTGCATTAATAAGGGCTGTATATTTAAACATAAAGTACTAGTTTCAGCAGGATCCATTTGTCCTCCTTAATATCCAGGTTTATGCAACAAGGCATCCAAGATCTGCAGGGAAACCTCTTACATACGTAGGTACTGTACGTTCATAAATATGACTTGGGAATCAATAACTCAAGCTATAAGATGGAGGCAGAGAGGGAAAGAAAGGACTAGGGAGGCTGTGGCTCAGTGGATAGTGTGCTGGACTTTGAATCAGGGGATAGCAAGTTCGAGTCCCACTGCAGTCAGCATGTCGTTGTGTCCCTGAGACACTTCACCCCAAATTGCTCCTGTGGGGATTGTCCACAGTACCGAATGTATGAAAGTCGCTTTGGATAAAAGCGTCTAATAAATGACATGTGGGGTAATGTAAAGTAATGACTGAGTTTCTGCTCAAAGACACATCTAATAGTAAATGTATATGAGGTCACATATGTGGACGACTATTACAAATCACTGTCATAATAATTCATGCTGACATGCAGGCACCACTTGTTTTGAGCATCAATTTAGTTTGTCTTTTACTTCTTTGATGCCTCTGCTGCTTCGGCTAACATTTGCAAAAGGATTTAAAATAATGTTCGAAGGACGATGCTTGAAGAGAGAATGCAGTGTTTTCCTTAGGGATTGTTTTGTGTTGGTTTACATGCTCTCCGCAATGTGGCGTCCTTCATGTGTGACAGATACTTTGGAGAACATTTGGATAGTTGCACATTTAAACTCCAGCTTGATGGAAGATACTAGAAGTTTTTGCCTCGAGTTTATCGAGAAACAAAGAGAGCCAGAGACAAACACTGACGAATCAGAATGTGAATAATAAAAGCAAGCGAGAGACTCAGCGAGTAATAGGAACTATAGAAAAGCAGGCGAGGAGAGAGTGAGAGAAAGGAGTCAGTCAACCTTTTACAGAAATCAATAACTCAAGCTGTAAGATGGAGACAACGAGGAGCAGAGAGGCAAAGAAAGGAGACCAGGGGGGGGAGAAAGCATCTGAGAGAGGGTTTGAGAGGTGGAATAAGATGGAGAGGTTTTCCGGTGTGTGTGTGTGTTCTGGAAGAAGCCCCACGGGTTAGTTTCTGACCCGCAGAGGTCAACGTCTCCACCTTTAGATCGTCTGCTAACAAAGAGCAGGGCAGGAATAAAGCTGAGGGGAGAGCGGATGAGAGAAGCCTGTCAGAGGTTAGCCTTTGTTCTCCTCTGACACACATCCTAATTTGTAATGTCTAAAGCCGCCCAAACCTTTCACAAAGCAGCGGCATCTTACACTGTTACACATTCTTGGGAGGAATCCTCAATGCTGATGGTGTGATGAAATCCTCCAAACATGACATGCTTTACAAGCAACCAGCTGGACTGTACTGAGGCCTCGAGACTTCAGGGACGTTTTAGAGGGAAAGACTCTCATAAAAGATGTGAATAAACATATCACCAAGGTTAAGCCACGACCACCAAGGGTTTGATTCAATATGTAATACAGAAACACAGAGAGTAACCTAAGCATTGACCTCCTGAGGCCTGTACTACGAAGCAGGGTTTTCGCTTAGCCGGCTAACTTCGGGGAACACTCTGGGTTTCCGGTCCTACGACGCTGGTTCTCTTTTTAGCGGGCTAGATCTCCATGGTAACTTATGCTGAGCGGCTAACCTGCCCCGGAGCAGGGGACTATACTACGAATCAAGATTTTCGTTTAGCAAGCTAACTTCTGGGATTTCCGGTCCTACGAAGCTGGTTCACTTTTTAGCGGGCTAGATAACTTATTCTGAACGGCTAGCCTGCGCCGGAGCAGGATAGGTTCCAGGATAAGAGATCAACTGTGCGGAGTTCTTCTTCTTCTTTGCTTTAATGGCGAATCGCTTCCACTTGGAGCATTTCGCCACTATACTGTTGATTTATTTAATGTAAACTGCCCATATTGTTCATGTAGACCAGTGTTCACGTAAGCCTGCACATTGATTTTATTTTGTATTAAATGTAACCGTTTCAATAAGGATACATCTATTACAGGTTGAGGTGGAAACCATGGTGGAACAGCTGATAACAACAGTGCGCAGAGTTTAAAGCGATCAAGTCATGAAGGAAATACAGTTTAAACTGCTGTTGCAGTTCAAATCACCGACTGTGTGAACGTGAACATGAATAGAATATCCCCTCCCATCTTCAGAGCTATCTGACTATTATAACATTAGCGTTAAGAAAGCTTAATTAAATGTCTGCCACAACATAAGTAACCGGATCAGAGTAACATTACGTACAGTCCGCAGCACTGTGAGTGCAGACGTCGATGTGTCCCATTATCATTCATATCACTTCATAATGTATCATATCTCTCCTTATCTGAGTCAGCTGAGCCGTATCTGGCCGTGCAACACTCAGTGTCACATACTGTATGCAGAAGTATTATTTTAAGCAACACATTAAGTTGACGAAACACTCGAGACAAATGTAATTAAAGTCAGATCGTGTTTTAGACGGGGCAGTGATATCATAAACCTGTTAATGTACGCATTCAAACACTTGTTCTGTTGCCAGCTGTATTCACCTTGCAGGTGCAGCTATGTGGCTTTTATCCTGGATAAAGTGTTTAAGTCATGGATGTTTAAAGTTTAACTTCTTCATATGTCTGATATTATAGTTCACTTTTCATTCAGGAAGTATGACGCTGCGCTGTCAGTACGCTTCTCCATGTTTGTGATTGGTCGAATGCTCCACATGCCACCCCTTTCATGTGAACGCGCACCTAACTAGATAGGACACGTCTGGCTTGAGCGATCCACTTGATAACCCGCGTCGTAGGACCGCTTAGCGAGAGCGCGTATGTTTTGGATTAGGCCAACCGGCTAACTCAAACATATCCAGGTTAGGTTGAACCAGCTTCGTAGTACAGGCCTCTGGATGATTGTTGACAACTTCTCCATCGTTCTGTCTTACCCAGTGTGATCTCTGTATCGTCTTGATAATGTCACATTATAGTACAACATAAACATGTAAATGGAGTAGCCGTTGTTTTAGCAGTAGCACAGCTGGACTCATATCAGTATGTAGTGTCTCTACTGGGACATGTCTCCATGCTCTAATGTTCAAAAAAGATCTTTATTTTTCTCATACTGCCGCAGCACCTCTTTTCACCCTCTGTCTGAAACCAGAGCCCAGTCTGCTCTGATTGGTTAGCTGGCCGACTCTCTTGTGATTGGTCAACCGTTTAGAGATTGATTGATTGATACATTTTATTTCGAACAAGTAAAATAAATAATTACAAACATCAAAGAAATGTTGCAGTGCATAGTCATGTGAAACAAAACAAAACAAAGTGACATTTACAACAACAACAACAACAACAACAGCAGCATTAGCAACATAAACAGTCCCACATCTAGTGTTCGAAAAGGAGTGAGAAGAAGTATATTTTATTTAATCTCACCCCCTTGTCCCTAAATTATTTATTTATAATCTGCAATAATTATCATTATTATTAATTATTATTATTGTTATTATTATTAATCTGCTTTACTTGTTGATTGACATATATATATATATATATATATATACACTAGTGCTGTCAAAATTATCGCGTTAACGGCGGTAATTAATTTTTTTAATTAATTGCGTTAAAATATTTAACGCATTTAACGCATGTGCAAAATGGCCCGCCCCATACGTGCCACCAGTGGCAGCGCCAGGGTATGGCTGGGGTAGGCTACACCCATACCAAGAAATGGCTTAGCCCCACCATGAAAAATGATGTTAAAGTAAGCAAAATAAAGTCTGCCAACTCGCGAGGAGTAAATTGCACAGACAGCAGTTAGTAAGATTGATTTCAGTAGCCACGGTTTTGAAAACTTTTGTCACGTAGTGATCGTCATCTCAATAGAACATCTTTGATAACGGCGTGGTGTTGTTGCAGGAAGTCCCGACGGAGAATACTCTTGCTGTAGTACAGGGCAGAGCCATATAATAGTAATAATATGGCTCTGGTACAGGGGTGCACATAACTGGTACGCAGGTTATGTGCGTAATCTGAAATGCGTACCGTCACTTGTGTCACAAAGCGCATTTGCGTACCGACGTACTTGTGAAGCTTTTCCAGAAGGCGGTTCGATCACCGGACGACAGAGTCGGTCTCCGTGTGCACAGACAGGGCTGCTGTTAACGTCGGTCTGTACAACGGAACTGTGCCAAAACTACGCCAACCGGCTGCGGAGGGAGACTCCCCCCTCCACTGGAGAACTGCGCTAAAACAGCTGATCACAACGTTCACACTCTGTGGTCACGAAGTACTCCACTAGCCCCCCCCCCCCCCTCTGTCGACTTTCCTGAAGTACTCCCCCGTTGATAGAAATCAACACGTAATGAATTAAGACCCCACGGTTTGATGATTGATAGGTGTGTGGGTTGTCTTTCATTTTGACATGCAGAAAAATGTTATAATAAACATATATCCATTTAACATACAGTATGTATGTTAAATGGATATATCCGCCTGCTTTCATTTATCTTTCCATTCCCACAACAATATACATAAATAAATGGCATATTTTGGACATAGTTCGAATGGTGATTAATCATGATTAATTAATTTTTAAGCTGTGATTAATCTGATTAAAAATTGTAATCGTTTGACAGCCCTAATATACACATATACATATACATACTGTACACACACATATACACATACATATACATGGATACATACAGTCAAACACCTTTCCCATCCCTGTACCTCGAGAAAATAATTTCTCTGTATTTCCTCTTGAACTGGTTAATGTCTGGACATCGCTTTAGCTCCAAGTTCACACTGTTCCATAGTCTGACTCCACAGGTTAGGGTTAATGTCTGGACATCGTTCTAGCTCCATGTTCACACTGTTCCATAGTCTGACTCCACAGGTTAGGGTTATTGTCTGGACATGGCTTTAGCTCCACGTTCACACTGTTCCATAGTCTGACTCCACAGGTTAGGGTTATCAATCAATCAATCAATCAATCAATCAATCAATCAATCAATCAATCAATCAATGTTTATTTATATAGCCCAATATCACAAATGTTACATTTGTCTCAGTGGTCTTCACAGTGTGTACAGAATATCAGTATGACAATACGACACCCTCTGTCCTTAGACCCTCACATCGTACAAGGAAAAACTTCAGAAGAAAACCCACAGTTTAAAGGGAAAAATGGGAGAAACCTCAGGGAGAGCAACAGAGAAGGGATCCCTCTCCCAAGACGGACAGACATGCAATAGATGCCGTGTGTAAATTGAAAAGATAATACATTTGCAACATAGGTAGTCCAAATGTTTGGAAATGCATGTGTGTATAATAGGAAGATGAATCCACGAGGATATCCATCCAGGACCGATGATCCAGGACCACAGCTATGACTCGCGATCCAGGGCTCGTGATCCAGGACACAGGACAGCATGATCATCCATGACTCCGGATCCCGGCGTATATAGACACCAAAAAGAAAGACATTTGGGGAAGCTGGGTTAATCGGAACATGAGTGTACACGGGTATAGACAGAGAGAAGGAAGAAGTAAGATGTCCCCCGACAAACTAAGCCTATAGCAGCAAAACTAGGGGCTGAATCTAATCAGCCCTAACTATAAGCTTTATCAAAAAGGAAGGTCTTAAGCGCACTCTTAAAAACGGATAGGGTGTCTGCCGCCCGAACACAAACTGGAAGCTGATTCCATAAATGTGGAGCTTGATAAGAAAAGGCTCTGGCTCCCATTGTACTTTTAGAGACTCTAGGAACAACCAACAACCCTGCATTCTTGGAACGCAATGCCCTAGTAGGACAGTAGGGTATAATGAGTTATTTAAGGTAAGATGGCGCCTGCCCATTAAGGGCTTTGTAGGCGAGAAGAAGAATTTTAAATTATATCCTGTGTTCTATAGGGAGCCAGTGTAAGGCAGCCAGAACAGGAGTAATGTGGTCCCTTTTCCTAACTCTGGTTAGTACACGAGCCGCAGCATTTTGAATCAGCTGAATCGACTTGACTGACTTCTTGGTACTCCCTGATAATAAGGAGTTACAATAATCCAGCCTTGAAGTAACAAATGCATGGACTAGTTTCTCTGCATCGTTTTGAGGCAAGATATGCCTGATTTTTGCAATGTTATGTAGATGGAAGTAGGCGGTCCTTGAAATTGATTTTATGTGGGGGTTAAAGGATAAATCCTGATCAAATATAACACCAAGATTCCTTACAGTCTCACTGGAGGCCAAATTAATGCCATCCATAGTTAGTATATCTTTAGATAATTTGTTTCGTAGATTCTTCGGGCCAAGTACAATAACTTCAGTTTTGGTCGTGTTTAACATCAAAAAGTTTAAGGTCATCCACGTTTTTAAGTCCTTAAGGCAGTCTTGAATTTTATTTAGATGATTAATTTCATCAGGCTTGATTGATAAATATAGTTGAGTATCATCCGCATAACAATGAAAGTTTACAGTATGATTCCTTATAATATTGCCTAACGGAAGCATATATAATGTGAACAAAATAGGTCCGAGCACTGAGCCCTGTGGCACTCCATGGCTAACTTTGGTTTGCGTGGAAGATTCATCGTTAACACGTACAAACTGAGAGCGTTCAGATCGATAGGACCTAAACCAGCCTAAAGCAGTTCCCTGTATGCCAACTAAGTGCTCTAGTCTTTGCAATAGGATATCATGGTCGATAGTATCAAATGCAGCACTGAGATCGAGCAAAACAAGAATAGAGACAAGTCCCTTGTCTGAGGCTATTAGAATGTCATTTGTGACTTTAACCAGAGCTGTCTCTGTGCTATGATGTGTTCTAAAGCCAGACTGAAAATCTTCAAATAAATCATTGTTTTTTAAGTAATCACACAACTGTTTTGCGACCGCTTTCTCAATAATTTTTGAGAGGAACGGAAGATTAGAAATAGGTCTATAGTTGGCTAAAACCTCTGGATCGAGGTTGTGCTTTTTAAGGAGCGGTTTTATCACTGCTACTTTGAATGATTGTGGAACATAGCCTGATAATAAAGACATATTCATAATATTTAATAAAGAAATGCTAATTAATGGAAAAACTTCCTTCAACAGCTTAGTTGGAATTGGGTCTAACATGCACGTTGATGGTTTAGAAGAGAGAATCATTGAATGTAATTGTTCAAGGTTAATGGCTGAAAAGCATTCTAGTTTACTATCTAGTGTAATATTAGAACTTACGTTTCCGGGAGCTGTTGATAACACTATACTGGTCAAAGGCAAGAGGTCATTAATTTTGTTTCTAAGAGTAACAATTCTATCGTTAAAAAAGCACATAAAATCATTACTACTGAGGTTATTGTCTGGACATGGCTTTAGCTCCACGTTCACAATGTTCCATAGTCTCACTCCACAGGCTGAGATACAACATGTTCTTCTGGTTGTACGGACCCTATGAATTTCAAATGGAAATGGTCTCCTTGAACTATATCCCCCCCACTCGTTGAGTGAATACTTTTTGGATGTTTCCTGGTAAAACGTCATTTTTTACCTTAAACATGATTTGTGCCGTTTGGAATTCTACCAGGTAGGTACATTTTAACAATTTTGACCACAGGAATAATGCGTTAGTTTGAAGAGATGTCCTGCCCCTTCGCCTATCACGTACACAGTGTTATGTAGTGATGTCACTTTGTTCCTGAAGTAACAAAGGAGTCCAATGGAGGCATTTCAGTCAGTGTGTGGGAGAGAATCTGGGCTTTTGACCTTTTGACATTTGTCGAAAATGTACATGTACGAAAACCTACATAACATAATACTCTTTAAAGGGAAAATATATGTCTTTAAGGATAAAAGCGTGAAATCCATCTTCTGGCAACAAAGTGTTTCAATGACAAACACAGCACAGAGTCGGCATGATGCGCGTCCCCTCCACCAGGAATACAAACATAAATGCATCACTGGCTTCTCTGATACTTGATAGACACTTTAAAGACTTGTTCTGTAGTTGTGTGTAAAGCATCATGAAATAATGGTACACTCTTGGTGTGTGTGTGTTGTGTGTGTGTGTGTGTGTGTGTGTGTGTGTGTGTGTGTGTGTGTGTGTGTGTGTGTGTGTGTGTGTGTGTGTGTGTGTGTGTGTGTGTGTGTGTGTGTGTGTGTGTGTGTGTGTGTGTGTGTGTGTGTGTGTGTGTGTGTGTGTGTGTGTGTGTGTGTGTGTGTGTGTGTGTGTGTGAGTACGTGGGTGCATGCAGTTTATAGTTTATATGCCCCTGAGCGCTGAACTGTGAAACTGCGATGTGTGAAGTGTTTTATAATTAGGGCCGTTGTGTCATATTAATTAACCACTGACGTTTATTTCAATCAGCCGACTACATTCTCAGGTTCGTTAATTAAACCTTGGCAAAAAAGCTGAAAGGTAAATGAAAAATTGGATATTGGAAAAGCAAGCAGAGAATTTAACCAACAATCCTCAACAATGTATCTGCAAACAGAAATATTACGAAATAACTTCCAGGTTGTTATGCTTCAAAAGGAAAGTATTACCACTTGTTTTATGCATAGAGACACATGGTGGGTTAATGCTTGAAGGAGAAAATAAGATAGTTTTGATTGACGACGATGAGGAAGTTGAGTAATTATCGGATTCACACTTGTTGGTGTTGTTACAGAGAAACCGGGACCATTTTTGCCCTTTTAGTTTTCCCCTCTTGATTAAGCAGTGTCTTACTAATGAAGTGAAGACTGTGGCACTTTACCTGTCATTTCACCATGAATCTTCACACCTGAGCTGTGACTTTTCTCATGACTCCCACAGTGTCCCTGTTCAGAAGTTCTGAGAAGAAAGTGCACTTGTTTCCTTTTCTCACTTAAAGTCCCCAAAACATTTCTGTCACGACAATCATTTTTGCATCTGTCTTCCTGCTCGTCATCTTGTGAGTCTGTTCTGTCTGATTTCTCTTTTCAACCTGCCTGTTTACTCAACTCTTTTTTTCTTCCAACCGCAGCCTCTGATTTACACGTTCTCCTCCTCTCCGCCCTCGCCTCTGTCGGGTTGTTTATGCCCTTTTCATCCTCCTCTGTAATTATGAGTGTTGTTCACTGTATCCCCATCCATATGACGTGCCTGACGGTGACGCAGGGAGATGGATAGTGCGAGTAAAAAAGCAAAGTGAAAAACGAGTGTGTCTCGGCAGAAGCCATTGTCCTCATGACACAACTGCCCATTGGCCTTGACCTGCGGGGACACGGCACTAAATCTGACTCATAGTCATAAGCACACCGCCACACACACACACACACACACACACACACACACACACACACACACACACACACACACACACACACACACACACACACACACACACACACACACACACACACACACACTGATGGAGATCACCTGCGGTAATGATGATTATGGTTGTTTATGGTCTTCAGCCGACACTTCAGTCGGTTACAACCGCCGGGGGTGTGTGTTTTAGTGTGTGCTCACATTCTGCTTATGTGTGTGTGTACGCAAACCAGCTTCAGTGTCAGGAGAGGGGGGGGAATGCAGCGGAGTCGGGTTATTGTGTCCTTTATCAAGCAGACAAGCCAATTAGGGGCACAACCATTGATATTAATGTTCCCTTCCCTCGCCCTCACTCCAGTTCCCGAGGTGTTTTTCATTTAATAGCCGAATGCACTCAGTGATGATCGGTGAAGAGTTGTAGATGCTGCAGAGCTATGCAGAGTGAATTTACTAGAGCAGAACATTGTGCTGAACAGCAGGGGGGTGGGGGGGGAAGAGACTCCGAACTGTAAGGGAGGGGGGGGGGGAGAGACTCCGAACTGTAAGGGGGGGGGGGGGGGGTGCTCTCAGGTAGAAATTGTTGAAATAACACATTATCTCTCCCCGGCCCGATGTTCTGATGTAGACAACGGAGAGGTCTCGGGCTGACGTCGCCCTGCAGGAAACAGCCGACTCATTCTCCTCTCCCCCCCCATCAGAAAGTAAAGGGGAATTGCCTCATTTAGTGGTTTACGGGTTATTATTAGATTGTTTTAATAATACAAAATGCAAACCAGCACATTGTGTTGTGATATATTATGTCCTTGGTGGCAAACAAACATGCTTTAAATACTCGTAACACATTTGCAAAGAAGATTCTTGGAAGAATTGAAATCTGAAATGGGTGGCATTATTCTCAGAAACATTGTATGTATGTCACTTTCAATCAACGCTTATGGCTCTGTACAAGTGTGTGGCGGTGTGTGTGTGTGTGTGGTGTGTGTGTGTGTGTGTGTGTGTGTGTGTGTGTGTGTGTGTGTGTGTGTGTGTGTGTGTGTGTGTGTGTGTGTGTGTGTGTGTGTGTGTGTGTGTGTGTGTGTGTGTGTCTGTGAAGACCCCGCAGCCATTTGCCATGTGTTTTTGGGACGCTTCTGCATCACTAAGAGAAAGGCTTGTTCCAGACAGCAGCAACTTCAATTATGTTTACAACCTGACAAATTCTTCTTCTTTCTCACGGAAATTATTTAGTCTTGTTTACTCATGTTGGAGAGCTAGCAGTGTTCTTCCTCCCTGGCTCTGTGTGTGCATGGCTGCATTCCTTGGGTACAATTTGCTACCAACTATTGATCACTGGAATAGCGTGAAACCAATGACTCTGTATCACCCACTTGAACATGCTTGTTGCTGTCCTTGTGCACAAGACGCTAACAAAAACAGGTACCAAGGGTGTCATTCAGACCTTTATTTACCCCATCAACCAAGGGTAAAGATCCCATGGGTTTGACACGATGCATTGTAGCAATTGAAAGCCGAAATTAGTGGGATTTTTCTAAGAAACAATGTATGGATGTCTCTTTCAATCATCGCTTATGGCTCTATACAAGTGTGTGGCGGTGTGTGTATATCTGCAGCCGTGTGCTACAGTATGTGTTTTGGGACGTTTCTGCATCGATAATAAAATGCATCGCAACTAAGAGAAAGCTTTAAAAATGGTGGACAAGGCTTGTTCCTGACAGCAGCAACTTTGATTATGTTTATGAACTGCAACCGACGAATAATTAATTATTTTGTGTTTTTTGTTCATGTTTGTGAGCTAGCCGTTTTCTTCCTCCCTGGCTCTGTGTGTGCATGGCTGCATTCCTTGGGTACTGTTTACTATACCAACTAGTGATCACTGCAATAGCGTGAAACCAATGACTCTGTATCCCCCACTTCAACATGCTTGTTTCTGTCCTTGTGCACACGACGCTAACAAAAACAGGTTCCAAGGGTACAGATCCCATGGGTTTGACACGATGCATTGTAGCCCTTTGCCCAGATGAACCATAATGGATATACGGTGGGGGCTGGATGTGTTTCAGAACAACTTTGCATCATGATCAGGGCAAGGGGAGTTTACAATTAGCATGCCAAAGGGCAGATTATAGCGAGACTAATGATAACATAATAAGAATAGATTCCGGGAAAGAGACGTGGGATTGATGGACAGATATGGAGCATGGAGACAGAAAGACCACGAGACCAACTGACAGGAAGGAAATGTGTGCAGGGCAGACATGAGGAAGAGAGGAGAGGTCCAGGAGTGCAAAGAGAAGGTGGGAAGACATAATAGGAGGAGAGATACAAAATATAGAAGACCGAGAGATATGAGGAAGCAAGGAAAAGGAGGGGAGCGGGAAGAAGAGAGAGGGCTAAATATGTCGGGAGGAAAACTGTGGGAGCGCCGGAAGGAAGGCGAGGGTCTTGAACCAAATTGACAGTGGAGGTCTGGGAGAGGAGAGAGATTGAGACAAAAGGGAGAGACAGGGGAGAGAACACACACATGCACTCGTTTAGCTATAACAAAAGACAGAGGCAAAGGAAGAGGCACACACATTCTCTCCATCCACACACACACACACACACACACTGCATGATCTGTAGCAGATCTAGACCCCGGGCTAATGTGCCTCCCCACAGTCTGCGTACAAAATGTGAAGAGGAGGCCCACGAAGACCGCCGTGTGCAGAGTTTACACCGCGAAACGAAACATGCGCTGACAAAGACGGATGGATCCTCAACGTTGTCCACAATCTCTCCAAGATGGAGGCGTAGTCGTGTCTTCGTGCAGAGGCCTTCATTCAGACGGACACATGTTAGTTGTCTTAAAATGGGTGTTTTTTTAAGCAAAGTGAATGTGACCAATTTTCTGATACCCTAGCTTTTTTTTCCCTCCACAATAATTGTTTTTTTGTTTTTTTACAACATGACGTATAGATTTGAAATTCAAAAACGACAAACAACAACAAATGTAAAAATAAAAATGGAACAAATTCTAAAAAAAATAGCAAAAAAGGACATTTTTAAAGATTACATGTAGTAAAAAAGTGGAGCATATTAATTGTTAAAGACATATTTATAAAAATAAAAATGTATACAGGTATCAACCTCGGAAACGACATTGTTCCTGCGTTTAGTTCTCAGTATGCTGTCGAGACTTGATTATGTCAGATATCCTCTGTAGTCGAAGGCTTTGACATCCACCAGAACCAAAGAGGAATGCTCGCACTGTGAGCCTTTCTCCAAAACAATGACTTCTTTGTTTCTAAATGATAAAGCGGCTGCTCTTGTTAGAGAAGAAGTATTGATTTACTTGCACACTCCTTTCAGTGTGGAGAACAGAGGAGCTGTGTCTATTCTCATCTCTGTCAGTTTACAGCAGACACACCTGCTGTCACCTGTCAGCAGAGAGGGAATCAATGGAGATATAATAAGGTCCTTTAGTCGTTGGGGGTAATGACTCCGGTAAAGGTGCGGAGCAAGGGTGATTCCAGGTTCATGAGAAAGCCAGATCTGAGGGTTATGAATACCATTCTGGCATTTCAGTTTTTCTTAAAAGCCATCATTTCCCAGATACGAGCGACTGAGCAAGTCGAGGGCCGTTTTGAACCCGCTGACCTTTCCTTTCACAGTCTGCCGGATATGATCCCATGATATGAAGTATGTGTTGTACTCATGTTGTGTTGTACTAGGTGGCAGTACTTGTATCATATTATACAAGTTGTATGGACACCTGTGTACTGCGGACCAATCTGTGATGAACTTAAAGCAGCTTCCCTCCTCCCTTAGAATGAAGAGCTTGGCCTTGGTATGTCTACCGTTTTTCACCCAAAGCCAAAGACACTAATTTGACATTAAAGAAAGTCAAATAAAGACATGATCTAATGCTGCTATATCGGCGATCCATTATGATTCAATCAATCAATAATAATAATAATACGTTTTATTTCGAGGTGCCTTTCAGGACACCCAAGGTCGCCTTACAGTGCATTTAAAAGTTAAAACAGCTAAAACAAAAACGGAACATCGATTAATCGAACCGACAAAGCAATACAGTAGCATAAAAGCATAAAACAGGCAAGACACGAGAGAGGAGTGACGAGTGAGAGGGGGATCTGTGATAGCAGGTTGAATGTGCTTTAGAGTGAGTAGGCCAGTTTAAACAGGTGGGTTTTGAATGTCGTGATGGAGTCAGACGGTTTGATGCGTGGAGGCAGAGAGTTCCAGAGCCTGGGCGCGGTGCAGCTCAAAGCCCTGGCTCCCATGGTGCTAAGGCGGGAGGTGGGGACAGTCAGGAGTCCGGCTGAGGATGAGCGCAGGGAGCGGGAGGGGGTGTATTCCTGGAGGAGGTTTGAGAGATAGGTGGGGGGGGGTGAGGTTGTTGAGGGCAATGTTTATTCATATCGCCCAATATCACAAACCTTACATTTGTCTCAGTGGTCTTCACAGTGTGTACAGAATATCAGTATGACAATACGACACCCTCTGTCCTCAGACCCTCACATCGTACAAGGAAACACTTCTGGAGAAAACCCACAGCTTGATTTAGCTCAAGCTTTAACCAGAAGATAATTGCCAAATATTTTATTTTACAACCGAGATGGCACAGCTGGGATATGACAATGATAGCACATATCATTTTCAGAGTAGGAATGGGACAATAAGGGACTTTTGCAATTTGCAGTAAAAAAACACGTGTCTACCCAACACACAGTAACTATTATGTAAATAAGAATTTTTAAACGTTTTTAATAACCTTGTTTTCCCAGTGGGGGCTTATGGTTTATGATTACCTTACTCCCTGATGTTTTAATCAGTGAAAAACTGTTTACTGACAACACATGTATGTGTGAAGCTGATTCCAGTGTGATTGTAATAGTTTTTAGTTGATAATCTTCTGGGTAATATTGCCACTAGTCAGTTTGTGCCAGGATGATCGCATCATTCTCAGTTATCTGGGCTCCATTTTGGATCCTATCGCCTGGCTGCAGGACTGACGGTGATGAAAGCAAGATGAAACTCCAGGGTTGCTATCTCTAAAAAGACAGTTATCTCTCTCGGCGTCTTATATCTTAAAACATTGCTGTTGTCGGTCATTCCTCTCATTTACCAGCTCTCCCCACTCTGTCTCAGCTCCATCTGTCTCTCTGAGTCTCTGCACACAACATACAGCAGACACAAGATGTAGGGATTAACCTCTCCGGATAAAAGAGAGATGAATAGGTGAGAGTATCTAATGCTGAAATAACAGATAGATAAAGCCCTGACGGTAAGTGGTGCTGTGTGGCTCGCCCT
>NC_047522.1:2374710-2401955 GCF_902827115.2 Pseudochaenichthys georgianus | reverse complement strand
AGACATCCACAACATGCCTTTAAGAAACATATATCTGTAAAGAACATCTTCTGACAAAGTGGTGAAGAGTGAGTGCCGTTTTCTCTCTGAGGAATTCCTGATTCGTCGTATTGTTGTCCGTGCAAGGCGGTTAGATGGGTTTCTGGATACAAGACGGTTCTTTTGTGATTGGTTTACACCTGATAGTTTTTCCCTATCTTAGTAGAACATCTCAGGATCACGGGGATGTTCTACGTTTAAAGATTTTGTTCGCCAACTTTTTCAGGGAGTCATTGGCAAACGTTGTGCTCTGTCAAATTAGTTTTTGGATGAAACACAATGCGCTGTGAGTGTGTTCACTGGCTTTGTAGCGACCAGTTAAATAGGTATAGTGTCTCAGACTGGAAGGGATTTATGTGTTGGGTTTGTTTGGAAGCATTTGTTTGACAAACATTTCAATGTGTGAGAGATAATGTGCCACAGAGCCTAGCCAACCAGTTGCATCTGTGGATCTGGCACCGGCGTGGTTTGGCTTCAAAGTGTGTTCCTCGAACTCTGTTTCCTCTCCAACAATCAGTTGCTATCAACCCCCTAATGTGTGTTCTCCTTTGCTTCTCTCCTTTGAGCCCTCTCTCTCACCTCCTCCCTCATCCCTCTCTCCCCCTCCTGAAGCTTCCTCCCCTCAGGGCTCTATTTATATATCCTCTTGTCCTTCTTTGGTTTTGTCTACTCTCTGGCTCCAGGCGCTTAATGTCTTATTTAGCGCATATACATATAAACCACCACACATTAAACAATGCTACATATTTCTACTGTAAAAGGACTGCCTTTGTTCATCCAGTACACACACAAGTCGACTTCTCAGTGTGTATCATTATGCTTTCCAGCTGACTTGGTTGTTGCTTATGATCATAATGTGTGCCTTTGAGCCCCTGCATATGATGCAATCATAAGAACAACCCCCGAGCATTCAGTCAGTGATTGTATATCCGAGTGTCACCGACTACGGCAGCCCTTCTTGCTGCGATGGAACAACACAGTGAACATAACTGTTTGCTTCCTCAGCCTCTGCAGGCTTCCTCCTGGTTAGTCCTCAATTAACCCGGTTCAATAATTGGCTGTTGCCCCCCGTGGAGAAATAAACAGTATCCCGACTTCAAACACACTAATCACAAAGAAAGCATCAGTGTGTGTGTGTGTGTGTGTGTGTGTGTGTGTGTGTGTGTGTGTGTGTGTGTGTGTGTGTGTGTGTGTGTGTGTGTGTGTGTGTGTGTGTGTGTGTGTGTGTGGCCGCTATCTGCCCTTGCCCCCGGTGACAGGATGTGAGGCAAGGAAGAGAGGGGAGAAGCTCAGCCATGTCATTGGGGAGCGCTTATCGCACTGTGCCAGAAGACACACACACACACACAGATGCAGGGATACCAGTGCATACCTCCACGTGCAGGCATTCACGCATACGACTCGTGTGAACATACAAATCAACATAGACTCACAGAAAGGCATGCAGAAGTTATAAAACGGACGTGTCGCTGTGTAGAAATGTCATATGCAACTTATTTCCAGCATTTGTGATTCGTTGATATCAATATACATTCACACATACACATATGTCCCCCCTCGGCTCCACTGCTCCTCCGGGGTTGTGGTGGGGGGTCTGAGGACGATCCTCACACAGTTCAAACCACATTAGCCTCCACTCTTCGCCTCTTCCTCCTCCTCCTCCTCCTCTCAGCTGTCCACTGCCTTTCCCTTTCCTCCACTCTTTTCCATCCACCGTCACCTCTTCAATATTCAGTCCTCTCACCCGTACATGGCCTCTTCTTCCTCTCCCTATTCCTCTGACTCGTCATCTTCCCTGAGAGATCGGGGGAGGACAGCAGAGAAGTCCCCTCACCAACCACAGTCTGATCAGTCGTCAGCAGCTGTTTAACGCGGGCTACTTTGCTACATTAGCTGCCGCTGGTGTCGCTTCATAAAAGTCATTAGAAAAGTTAGCAAAGAATCCCTCCGCACCGTATCCATGCATCCCATTGCAAGTCCTCGTCGGCTATGAGATGACCGATTCTCTATCAAGTAGTAGTGAAGGAATGCAGGAAATGACAGGCTATGTTAATACCCTTGCACAGGAATAGAATTGTACGTGATGAATTCTGAGGAGATATTAACAAAGGACGTGAGATAACGCTCTTTTATCCAGAAGTGATTGATAGCTCTTTGGAATGAATTGAAAATGGATGCATCGCCATTTGAAATAAAACTATTTCTACGAAGAATTCATTCTGCGGCTTATCAGATCAGAATAGTGTTTGCCTCAGTGCTCATTCTATCTCTTTTCTCCGCAGATAACTACTGGAACGCCGCGTCGTTCACCACCCCGTCCTCCTACCTGCACTTCGCCACCTTCCAGGGCGAGACCAGCGCCGACATTTCCTTCTATTTCAAAACCAGCGCTCCCTACGGCGTCTTCCTGGAAAACCTGGGCAACACAGACTTCATCCGTTTGGAGCTGAAATGTAAGATATCTGAGTGATCACCACACACACACACACACACACACACACACACACACACACACACACACACACACACACTGATGCAGATGCACAGCGACAGTCAATTGCCTTCCTGATTATGTCGTGCTACTTTGTGATTGCAAAAGAGAGCAATCATTTATTTAAGGTAATTGGTGTGTGTGCAATAATTATGTCTATTATAAACCTCTGTTTAACCAAATCACCCATTTTCAGGGTTGAGAAAACACAAACTCTCACTCACGGAAATACACAAATACTCCCTTTTTCTCCTTTTATTAAAAAAAGTAATCCTGCTAACACGACCGTTTACCTCTCTAATGTCAACTTACGCAGCGTCCACACGGCGGCGTGCGTTGAAGCTTGCCGGTGGGCGTGTCTGAAACTCGACCAACAACCAATCACAATGTACGGGCATATGATTTGATTGGCTGACGCTTCCGTCGAAGCTTCAAAAGTGTTCAACGCACGCTGCCGTGCGGACGGGCCGCCACACACACTGAGTCACTCAATGGTGTCCGTGACAAGTGTAAGTGTTGATTGTGTACCTGCACACACATTGAAGAGTCAGAACTCTGTCACGTTCCCCAACACACAGAAGTAAACTTTAATAAAGCATACATACAAAACGAAATCAATTAAAAACATCTCACATATGTGTCTAATTCTGATTAATCTTTACCGGAAAGAAACACTTCTTTATTTGACGTATTGTCGCTCAATGAGATGAGCAGCATAAGATGTGTTTACATATTTATTTGACACATTCGAATAACAGGTGCGCAATTGCTATTTTTATATTTCTCAAGCTACTTGTGACAAAATACAAGGTCACAACTGCAGTCTGTTCGTCTCAGCTGTGTCAACATAACAGGATCTCACAGCAGAGAGAAACATCGGATATGAAGAGGGACCAGGAAGAGGACCCATAAAGGCCCTGACACACCAAGCAGTCACCAGAGGACTAGCCGACGCTGAAGTCGGCTGTTGCCTGGCCGTGTTCTCCTGCGTTTGTGTCGCACGGGAACACACCGCACCGACTTCAGTGCGTGAGTGGCAATACCTCTCCTTACCAGCAGGCGGCGGTAGTGTGTATTCGTCATTCAAAAGAGGCAACAACCGGAAGACAGAGAAGAAGAAGAGTATCTTTTCTCCGTAATATCATACAGAGCTGGCCTCTCCTGGATCAAGGTGATGAGCAGGTCTTCGTTTGCATCATTCCAGATCGCCATGATGAGATGAAAATGAATAGCAGTCTGTGTGTGCCTTCTTAAATCGTTTGTTTACGTCCCTCACTTCCGCTTCGCTTCTCATGCACTGATTTGCTAGCTGAACAGCCAATCAGAGTGATTATTTGGTCCGACTGCCAGACCCGATGCATGGCCGATTCAACATGTTGAATCGGCCATGCATCGGGTCTGGCAGTCCAAATAAGGCGTGTCACGGTCGACGGTGCGGGACACACCAACCTGACTACGGCGCCGCGAATGCCCGACAGCCTCTGACGGCCTCTGACTCCCAAAATCGGGTTGGTGTGTCAGGGCCATAAGACCTCGAAGACTATAAGAAGAAGAGATAATTACCAAGCTGAACCCATTGAGAGTAACTGCGGAAAGCATTGATTTACAAATACATTACGGCTGGTTGTCGGTGAGGAGCCGGAGGATACACACAGTGAGGTGAAGGTGGATACATTCTGCCTCACTCCACCTGTGAGTGTAAGAGCTATGGAAGCAGACTGGTGCCAGCCGCAGTGTCCTCTCAGCACCATCAGTCACACGGAGTTCACCTTTACGGCCTGTGGAAGACATCACTCGTTAGGAAATCTCACGCTCAGCAGTTTTCTGAAACCACAAGGACGTGAAGTTATGTGTCGAACCGAAGAGCAGTGAACCAGGACGAGCTTGACGGTGTTTTGGAGATGTTGGAGACATTTTCTGTTCCGCCGGTTTCATCTCTTGGGGCGTGACCATGAGTTCAAAAAGAGGATGACACTACTGGACACATGACTTCCATAGGTATGGCTTATAAGGGGATTTCTGAGCAGTTTCCCTCCTGCAACAGAGCCAAGGGTTTCAGCCCCATGGACAGCTCCAGACAAAATTGAACAAACATTAAAGACTGTTCCTAACCTGCATCCTTCTGGAAACTGCTCAGGAACCACCTCATTGTGAAGATACCTAGATACGCCATACATCTTCTAATAAGCATCAGTCTACAGGTGGTAGTTGTTACGTTTCATGAGGCGCAACAGGCCTTTTTTAACAATGAAATGGCTATTATTCTCACAAGCTGCCCGGCAGTACATACAGGAAACACTACTTTTAACAGCTGCGACATTAAAGTGATGAACTCAACAATTTATCGTATCTTACGATATATATACTACTCTGAAATGGGCTCGTCCGCAGAATAAGTAACTTTGATATTGTAGGTATATATTGATGCTTTTAAATCCAGTATTTGGTAGTAGAACTACTTTGACCGAAGTAAACAGTTCTTCCACTTCTGCCCATACATTCACACACATACTCTTGCATGAAAGACTCAATGTGCTCACACTACACTGACGAGTGTGAGAGGTTTGCCAAAGGGGGTGATAACACACACACACACAGATTCAGTGAGTGTCCAGCAGGCCAGAGGAGATATGCGTTTGTGTTTGTCTCTCCCTTGCTATCATCTTGCGTTTTGCCCCACAGCACATGTTTAGACACACTCGTGAAACGACTTGCATGCACACACACTCTCTTGGACACACACACACACACACACACACACACACACACACACACGTAATCTCTGCCCTCTCTGCTCTCGCTGGTGCAAAAGCTTTATTTGCCCCAATCCGGTCAAGGTATAAAATGACTAGCATTAAGACAGAATAGCATAGCTGTGGCATTGCAGGAGCTCACACACACACACACACACACACACACACACACACACACACACACACACACACACACACACACACACACACACACACACACACACACACACACACACACACACACACACACACACACACACACACACACACACACACACACACACACACACACACACACACACACACACACACACACATCACTGTGACCTCAGCGGACTTAAGGAGCCATCAGCCGGACACTGTTCCTCTTTGAATCTTAAGAAGAATATTTGAGAGGCAGCATTGGGGGCATATTCAGAAGTGGACGTGTAACAGGATTGAGGGTCCTCAAATACAGAAACGCTCGACTTCTGAGGCTCACTGGAAAGTATATGTTGGGTCTTTAAGAGGCTGCAATTTCCGCGATAGTCTCGCCCAAAGGTTAAAAACACTTTCAGTCTGGGATCCAGCTGGGAAATGCTCTTTCCTGCTGAGACTTCGGCTTACGGAATGTTGTTATTGCCTTTTTTTATGTGAAGGCCAAACAGAAATAAAGTTTAAATCTGAAGTGTAGAAGAGGCCTATGCATCACTCGCTTTCTCAAAGTTGTCAGATGTCTCTCTGACATGTAAAGTAATATGGAGTTATCTACTAAAGCGAAAATCAGCCACCACTAAGAATATATATTTAACAGGCTCTACTTTTAAAACGCTCAGAAGATAATCTTTATCCGATCTATGTAGACACTAAGAAATACTCTGGAAGAAATCAAAAGAAAGGGGTTTTTGCCGATACAATAGATTTCCAGAGCGTCTTTGTCACAGAGAGATCTTTTCTTTTGACAAGTTGCTTCAAAGCATGTCTGAGCGTCGACAGCAGCAGGTTTTCTGTGGTGTTTGAATCAAGTTTCTCTCGTTAGTAGGCCGCCTCAGACAGTGGTGGAAAACAGAGCAAGAGGCCATCGGAGGAAATGAGATGAACAACAGAGAGTGAACAGAAGGAGATAGAAGTGATAACACACTGCCAGCCCTCTGAAGATAGCTTAAAAGCTGCTAAATGGAACTTCCCATTACACACAAACACACACACACACACACACACACACACACACAGACACACACTTACACCTGTAGCATCCATCACAGGTATGCAAATAGAGGAGACAGCTCTGTACTCTGAGGGCACTTCAGCTTTCGATCCTGTCTGGACTGAGTAGAAAAAGAAAGTCGTAGGGCATCCATCTTGTTTGCAATGCTGCTAAAACAACAGACAATTAACCACACACACACACACACACACACACACACACACACTCATATGCCATACAGCCTCATTGCTAAGATATTGTTTCCGCCGGGGTAATCTGATATATGTTTGGCTTTCTCTCAGCGTTTAAAATAAGTGATCGCTGCTCCCTGCATACAGACATCATTAGTTCAGTGTACTAAAGCCTGTCAGAGGGTTTACACTCCAGGCCTCGATGTGTGTACGTACATGCATCTATGTGTCTGCTTGTGTATCGGGGGAAGTGAAATGTTTAAGCGCTTCTTCAGATGTATCTTACACCATCTAGGCGGGATTATGTGGGTGTCGTTGAAACTCAAGAGGAAATGATAGTGTCTGAGAAAAGGGATAAAGGAAGGAAGGAGAGATGGAGGGGGGGGCAGAGTTAATGCTATTGTAGGGATGATTGCGAGATGTAAATTGAGAAACTGATAAAAGACGAAGGGGAAAGAAAGGATAGTGTCAGGATGCAAGGGATAAAAGAATGAAAGAAAGAAAAAGATCATTAGAGTTAAGTAATGTGAAAAGGAGAGAAAGGCCAGGCATATTGATCGTGCAAAAGAAAGTAAATGTTCCTATTGACCACTGCATGAAGGTATGCGGTCTAATATCTGAGTCTAATGAGGCCATAACGGAGTGGTAACAGACAGAGTGGTTATTCATCATCGCTGCCAATAACCACCATATGGCACCGCCCAGAATATATATAGCTGTTATACAGAAGTACCAAACATTACGGAGTCGATTGGGTTTTAATGTGACAATTGCAAAATCGTCTTTCCAGCAGGAAAAGTATTCCCCTCGTTGTTTTCTCGTTGTTGCGTTATTCCCTTCAAGGCGGGAAAGAAATACTTTGACATGTTGCAGTGGCAAGCGTTCATCGAAGGACTCGTTTTGAACGTAATGCTCCAATAATACGAAGAGAGTCCAAACCAACAGTGGGTTACAGGTAGAAAAGATGACTCTGAAATGTATTTATCAAAAGCTGTGACATTGCAATTGTCTCAAGCTGAGATCGAGGTGAAAATAGGTACACACACACACACACACACACACACACAGATTGATCACTGTTCCCTGCAGAGAGGTTAAAAGCCATCAGACAGTGTCTTCTCTACTGCAGTCGCAAACACATCTGGAATGGACAGGTGGCAGGTCGAGACCGCGCACACACACAAACACACAAATACACACACACACACACACACACACACACACACATACATAAATATCCATGACTATTTCACATGTTATGGTCATAAAAGGTATAAGAGTGCCCCCTGTTGGTCTGTTGAAATATAAGGCTACTGAACTTCATGGCATTTGAACTTGGCACACACACACACAAACACACACACAAACACACACACACAAACATACACACAGGTACCCATAAATCCACTTACTTTAGGAATGGTCATGCCGAACAGAAAGGTTATCTTGCCCAGAGGTTGCATATTATTGTTCTGCTCTTATCCTCTCTGTTATTTTTCCTCAACTGGTGATCTCTCGTTGTTGTACTGCTTTTTAACTTCCGGTGCACAGCTTGATGTCGTGCAATCTCAAAAGCGGCTGGGATCCGTCGACTGCCGTGAGATTAATCCTGTCCGAAGCTGTGGGCCGTCGTCTGTTGCATATCTGAAATCTATACCAGCCAAATGAAGGGCCTTGAAACAAATGAGCCATTAGATTTGAAATGACAAGGAGAACATGTCTGCCTGCAGAGTGCAGAGCAACAGAACATTGGGGTCTAGAGAGAGGGGCTTCATGTGGTTTAATACATGCCTTAAGCTTATTATGTCTCCTCTTCTCCCTCTCTGTGCAGCTCCTAAACTCATCTCCTTCTCCTTCGACGTTGGAAACGGACCCGTGGAGCTGACGGTGCATTCGGACACGCCCCTCAATGACGACCAATGGCATCGTGTGATGGCCGAGCGAAACGTGAAACAGGCCGTGCTTCAGCTGGATGAAACGTACCGGGCCTCTCAGCTCGCTCCTGCTCAGGGACACACACGCCTAGAGCTGTTCAGCCAGCTCTACGTTGGTAAAACACACACACACACACACACACACACACACACACACGCACACTCACATTTTCATTCCTATCTATATCCTTTCACGATTTTCACAGAGGGCTTTTTCCGCATGATTCTCAAGATAATGACTAATTTGTATATCCCAACGTGTTAATTGCCTTAATGTAAGTTATGATTTGGGGAAGTTTCATGGCTCAATTACAGAAAATATTGAGATAAACACACAATAATAATGAGCTCTTCTGTGCGGCAGCCTCAGAACATCAGCCCTGTTATCTTAATTGAACTAGGGCTGTCAAACGATTACAATTTTTAATCAGATTAATCACAGCTTAAAAATTAATTAATCATGATTAATCACCATTTGAACTAAATTTTTATTTATGTATATTGTTGTGGGAATGGAAAGATAAATGAAAGAAGGCGGATATATCCATTTAACATGTTTATTGTAATATTTTTCTGTGTGTCAAAATGAAAGAGATCACCTGTCAATCATCAAACCGTGGGGTCTTCATTCATTACACGTGTGTTGATTTCTATCAACGGGGGAGTACTTCAGGAAAGTCGACGGGGGGGGGGGGGGGGGGCTAGTGGAGTACTTCGTGACCACAGAGTGTGAACGTTGTGATCAGCTGTTTTAGCGCAGTTCTCCAGTGATGGGGGGAGTCTCCCTCCGCAGCCGGTTGGCGTAGTTTTGGCACAGTTCCGTTGTACAGACCGACGTTAACAGCAGCCCTGTCTGTGCACACGGAGACCGACTCTGTCGTCCGGTGATCTAACCGCCTTCTGGAAAAGCTTCACAAGTACGTCGGTACGCAAATGCGCTTTGTGACACAAGTGACGGTACGCATTTCAGATTACATAACCTGCGTACCAGTTATGTGCACTCCTGTACTACAGCAAAAGTATTCTCCGTCGGGACTTCCTGCAACAACACCACGCCGTTATCTTGATTCTGATTGGCCAGAAGACATTATCAAAGATGTTCTATTAAGAAGACAATCACTACGTGACAAAAGTTTTCAAAACCGTTTCTGGTCTTCGGTATTTTCAGACAAGTGGCTACTGAAATCAATCTTACTAACTGTCTGTGCAATTCTCAGCGCGAGTTGGCGGACATTATTTTTTTGCTTACTTTAACATCATTTTTCATGGTGGGGCTAAGCCATTTCTTGGTAGGCTATGGGTGTAGCCTACCCCAGCCATACCATGGCGCTGCCACTGGTGGGATGTCTGGCCATTCTGCACATGCGTTAAATGGGTTAAATATTTTAATGCAATTAATTAAAAAAATTAATTACCGCCGTTAACGCGATAACTTTGACAGCATTAAATTGAATACAAAGTCATTCTGTCTTTATTTACAGTTACGTTGCCCTTTAAATCCACTGCGAGGACGTCTGATTGTTTCTTTAAAATATATAGCATCCTTTCCTGGAAGTCATTAGGTCGTCTCTTAAGAGGCTTCATGTCAATCTGCTAATTAAATTCATTTTAATCCAGCAGGCACACGCATACAGCCATTTAACATGAATAATATGCACATATGAGGACTCAGGCACGTCCCTGAAACTAATCCGAGTACAAGATCAGAGTTTTAAAGAAGTTCAAACGGATCCTCTGTGAGGGCGTGTGACGAGAAATGAATGAATTTGCTTATAGAGGTCATTTCTTTCCCACTTTGATACTATGACTCAGCATTTATATATCTTTGGATTAAGAAACTTTTATTGCACAAGGAGGATATCAGCCCTCTCCCTATCCCGCCCACACTCTGTATCAGACTCATCGTGCCCTTATCCTCACACCATTATGCCCACTTTTGGTTAACGATGTCTCTTTAGTTCCTTAGTCCCCCTCCTCCACACAATGCCCTCTCAAGCTCACCCGCAGTTCAAATGGCAGCAGATATGTCCAGTTTTTCTCCCTCCGCTTTCACTTCTCTGTCTAATTCCCCCTTTTGTGCTGAGCTGTCAATGCGCTATAAACCAAACTCCAGGGCTGAAACAGTTTCAGGGATTTGCGAATGGGAGGAAAAGTGCTGAGGCGGATCACAAACTTTCTACTATCTGTTGGAAATAAGTTCTGCTCTGAGGAGATTGTTCCAAATTCCAATCAGGCGTCCCGACGCGACAGCCTTAACCCCCCTTCCCAATCCCCGTTTATAATATAATTCCACCGTCTCATCACTTCTGCTGACGCGAACGCCGCTGAAGCATTCTCATCTTATCATGTCCCAATTTGCCTCTCAGTGTATTTGCACTTTCATTTAGTGAAACGGGAAGGTGCGAGAGAGGTTTCGTCACCGAGCGACTCGCGGCTATGAAACCAGGAACATAATGATTCCCAGATAGCGCCTCGGCCTCATTTGCATTTGTGTATTCTGAGTTTTCTATTCAATGAAGACAAGGGGAGGCTTGATGTCTGTGGCTCGTCCAAAAACACACCTGATAGTGGAGGAGAGAGAGAAAGCAGGGCAGGTTTTGTAACAACGGCCATAGAAGTGTCAGCACCGTCTCATATCTGATCTCTAATCCTCCCTAAATCCTCACCTCAGGATTGCTTTGAGGAGTTACACAGGAAGTGACCCAGACTCTGAAGGGAAGCGCTTCATTGTTTGGCCTCTGACATCAAGGAAAGATACAGACCTCTTTGTGTTTGATGGAGGGATTTGGAAACAGTGGGGAGGATCTTGATCTGAACCCGACGGATTCTTCCCCCGACACTTCACACATTTTCTCAGAATGGAATTCATGCAACCTTGAAATAATTTCTAAGATAATCAGCTTCTACGGTTTCACATCATCTGACAGGAGGGATATAACGAGAAGCTTTGCTGAACCCGGTCTCATATCTGTTGCTGTATCATCCCCTTCTCAATCAATATGCTCCTCATCAAGCGTTTGATTGCTTTAGTGTTTACTGCACAGTGGCTCATTTGCTCTAATGGCCCTGAGAGTAAATGTTATACCATCAGCCGGCTGTCATCCACTTCACTCTGTTAACTTTTACCTCTCCAGTTCACTCCATACCTACGCACAGCTATCAATCATGCCACGTTGTGTTCATTGCATGCCACCATCTGTTCTTGTATGCCCCTTTGATTAATGCTAGCTATCACACTTTTGTTTATTTATGTTTTTGCATGTTTCTACTTCATTTTCTCTCGTTTGGATTGTTTTTTCTGTCCTTCCTTCTTCTGTTTCCCTGTCTGCATGGATGGACATGTTGCTTGTTTCTGCTCCCTGCATGTGTGCGACACCTGTCACAGGAAAACCAGCATCGCTCACCTGCCAAGACAGTAGGTTGCATTTCATGAGTGTAATCAAATGTCTCTGTGACACACAACATGTACACAGACCTCACCTATGGTTACACATGGGTTTCATTGCATCTGATTTAGTTGCAGCTCCAGACTAGTGGTGATTAAAGTTTAGCCAGGGAGTTATTTTTCAATGAATTGTCTTTTCCGCCAGTCCCCGGAATGAATTTATATCAAATTTTACAGAAGTGTCAACTTGACTTAAGGATGAAGTGATTAGATTTTGTTGAAGAAAATGTCAAGGTCACAGTGACCACATTTAAAGTTTTCGGCCATAACTCAATACTTTATATGCTAATTATGACAATTTAACACAGGTGTCATATGAGATTAAATTATAAAGTGACATTTTGGACAGACAATAACACCAATTGCAAATGAAATGGCTTGCAGACGCATCGATCTGTGATGTGGTAGTTTTAGTTTATTCATACCATACCATTAACACAATGCAATTATGTGCAGTGATACATTACGGGGCGGACAAGCACATTATGGACTTTTAAGAAAGATAGTAAAACCTTTATGTAGATTAACATATATAAAGAAAAGGCAAGTTTATTTATATAGCACCTTTCAACACAAGGCAATTGAAGGTGCTTTACAAAAATGAAAGACATTCAGGCATTTAAAAACAGTAAAAGAAACATTAAAATAAAAAATACATGAATACAAATAAAGCACTATTATATGATAGTATCTCCCACCTCGAAAAGGCTTTACAATGTCATAAGGTGAACATGCAGATGTTAGTATAGGATACAAGTTTGATTAAAAGAGCTGTCCAGGTACCTATTAATGCATAACGTATGTTCCCTTAACTCTGTACTGTATCTAAGACCCTACTGCCTGTTTACTCATTATTCCTCATTACTCAGTCATATAAAATCAACACACACATTAACAATCTCACAGTCAAGGTGAAAGGTTCACATTTACGATTTCTCTTCGAATTGGTAATGTGGCCTGATTATATGTGTGCATGTGTCAATGTCTATAACCTAATGAATATACAATGATTCCTCATTAGCACATCGTTACAGGTTGCATGCCCTTGAGCCACGAGCATCGGTGTGAACACACACTACACGTGTTTCACTGTGTCAGTATTACTGTGAAGCACTTTGTTGTACGGTCACACAGCCTCTCCTGCCTACACTTTATTATTTAGCCTCGGTCATTAAGGAATGAAAATCTGATATTGTGACAGCCATAACCCCTATACAAAAATATATATATAAGCCTCTATTGATTTCAGTAAGTATCAGCTAGGCTCTATTACACACCATACAGAGTGTGTGTGTGTGTGTGTGTGTGTGTGTGTGTGTGTGTGTGTGTGTGTGTGTGTGTGTGTGTGTGTGTGTGTGTGTGTGTGTGTGTGTGTGTGTGTGTGTGTGTGTGTGTGTGTGTGTGTGTGTGTGTGTGTGTGTGTGTGTACCTGTGTGTGTACCTGTGTGTCCACCCTGGGCTCCACAGGCCTCAGAGCCGGCTGTCTGTTTAATCACATGCTGATTGGATCTGGGTAAACAGGTGGCAGGAACCTCCAGCCAATCAGAGGTACACGATAGATGAATTAGCAGGTTTACTAAAAGTCACGCCCTGTGTGGGAATGGAAAGTGGAGAAAGCATGTGAGAGCCAACCTGATGTGTGTCTGCTGGAGCAAATTAAGAACATGTATTAGTCATCCCGTCAGAACGGTGCTGTCGGTGGAGGTGTGTGACAGAGGTGTGTGTGAGGTGGGAACATGCAGCTTTTGGGGACGTGTGTGTTAAAGGCTGCTCTCCTTATCATGTCTCCTTGAATGGACACTTATCTGTAATCTGAAGGATGCAATGGAGAGGTTTTAATAACTAAAATGCCCCCCGGCTCTTGTTAATGATAGTGTGTGTGTGTGTGTGTGTGTGTGTGTGTGTGTGTGTGTGTGTGTGTGTGTGTGTGTGTGTGTGTGTGTGTGTGTGTGTGTGTGTGTGTGTGTGTGTGTGTGTGTGTGTGTGTGTGTGTGTGTGTGTGTGTGTGTGTGTGTGTGTGTGTGTGTGTGTGTGTGTGTGTCCATACAGTGAATCTGCTCTCTGTGGGTGTGCTGGTGATGCTTGAGTCTATACCTGTGGGTGCATGTTTATGAGTGTGTTTATCGCTATAGTCATTTAGCTGCACATTAATCTGTTTAACACCCTCCTCTGTCCAAGCTAATGGGTCGTTAGACTGTAATGGTGCACGGCCAGAATGACGATGGAGGCACTTTAGAGGAATGGCTATCGACACCCCAAGGCTGAGCATTAATGTTGCTGTTGACCCGTCAGATCGGGTGGGCTGTGTGCGGTGTGTTTCAACATGTGTGTGTTTGACTGTTTATCAATTTATGTTTAGAGTTTATGGTTTCGAGATGTTCACTAAGACGCAGTGTTCATTAGGCTGTTTTAATTAGAGAAGAAACAAAAGGAGTTGAAGGTTGTTTGAGGAGCGGCGAGTGATTAGCGGGACATCAGTGTCTTCCTCCGGGCGCTCCGATATCACCAAAAGAGATTCAAACACTCTTACATTGGAACATGTCTTCCGTGACCCTGACTTGTCTCTCACCTCCCTACCTGTTGTGTATTTGTCTTCCATCTACCTCTTCTCCTCAGGTGCTGCGGGGGGTCAGCGGGGGTTTCTGGGGTGCATCCGAGCTCTCCGGATGAACGGCATCACTTTGGACCTGGACGAAAGGGCAAAGGTCACGCCCGGGGTCAAACCAGGATGCCAAGGCCACTGCACCAGCTTTGTGATGCACTGCCGCAACGGAGGGAAGTGTGTGGAGAAGTACAACGGATACTTGTGTGACTGCGGCGACTCCGCCTACGACGGCCCGTTCTGCACCAGAGGTGAGAGGCACTTTAGAAACGACAATTTCCAGGCTCCAATCGAAAGGTAGATCACGGGTCCATAAATGCCACGAATGCATCGCGCTGGTATTCATCTTCAAAACTTCAATTGCAAGACAAATCAATCTCTCTTTGTGTGGGCTTTCAATTTGATGCCAGGTTTTATTCCTCCCATGCCAGCACTGTGGGGATTTTTGCAATTCCCCGAGGCATCTAACAGGATCTGATAAAGGATGTTTTTTAAATGTATTTGATTCCCTTCCTCTCACCTTGCAAACTACCTTTCTGTTTCTGAGATTTAGGATGACACACTGAGTGATAATATCTCCACTATCACTTTAACGCTCTGTTTTAAGGGCGTCTTTATGAAGCTATGGATCACTGGCATAGTCCGTCTTTAGTTCACAAAGCCAGAGGCGGACAGCCATGATTACTGCTGGAGCGGGTGTGTTGCAATGGGCTGCATCGCCTGGCAACCCACTGTGATATTCGGCTGTGATTGTCCTCACTTCCCATTCAGTCTGGAAGCGCGGAAAGTCTTTGGGCTTATGATAAAAGCTATCGATCGGGAGTGATATTGTGCTTACCCGCCAATTCTCCCTGATTTCCGAGTGCTCTCACTGAATGCTAGAACGGTGCAGATCGAAAACAAACCACGTCACTAAGCGGTATGTTTCTGTGAGTTTGCAGATGAGAAATATCACACTGCTCCGGCACATATTGCTGCGACATGGTGTGTGTTTCAGAGGGATTCATTAAAGTTCTACTTCCCGAAACAAGTTTTCTTAAAATGCTCTGGGGGGGAAGAGCCGCGCGCTGTCAGAGCTCCCAGTCAGGGAGTTGATCCCCGACACGTGAATTAATTTGTTTCCTAAAGCCTAATAGTGTTTTTTCCCCTGTGCTCTTGGCAGGGGGCTGACAAGTTGACAGAAAAACAATGTGTGTGTGTGTGTGTGTGTGTGTGTGTGTGTGTGTGTGTGTGTGTGTGTGTGTGTGTGTGTGTGTGTGTGTGTGTGTGTGTGTGTGTGTGTGTGTGTGTGTGTGTGTGTGTGTGTCTTCTTTGTCTCCATTTACCACATTGTGTTCCTTATTGTTTCCTCCCCCTCTACCCATGTTCTTTCTGTTTGTATTCTCTTCTCTCGTGTCTTTTCTATTCCTGTCCTTTTCATCTACAATGCACCTCTACTTCTTCTTGCTTTGCTGTGTGGTACTTCCTGCCCTCCTATCTAAAATCTTGTTCTCTTTTTCTTCTCTGCAAATATGTTGCTTCTTTGGTTTCTCTCATTTACATTTTCCTCCTTCAATTTCCTCTCCTGAATCCCCCAATCCTCCTTTTCCATTTCGCCCACTTGTTGTATTCACTACTTCTCAGGTTCATTTCATTTCATGTAATCGTTTATTTGAAAAGGGACAATGCACATTAATGAACACTTTAGACAAATAATGCTTCAAGTGTAAATATGCCGGATTTTAGCTTTGAGCTCATTTCCATCCGTACATATAAGAACATGACATGTGTAAACATAGCAACAAATAAATACATAATATGTGTTAGGGAATCATTTGCTTAGGTATTCAACCTTCGACACAGTTCATCATGTTCTCCTCTCACTGTCTCCTTTCCCACGGCATAGGTCTACGGCCTTGGGTATCGCTGCTATCTCTCTTAAGGCGGCACAGCTTGGGCGCATTGTTGTTGCCAGTCTGTGACCGAGCACAAGCCGCCATGAGGTAGTTTACTGTTCAGGGACGAAGGTTCCCTGGCGCATATACTTCTCTATGGACGAGAGCTCTAGTTAGATTCAGGGTCCATAATGTTTAGTCTCACTGATAAAGAATGTTGATTATTACACTCCGAACTAGTTCAAACCCCGAGCTGCAGAAAGAGTTCTTCAGACCGCTGTGTCACCTCGTGACGCACCACCTGTCTCGTCAGCTCTCCGGCCGAGACTCCAAATAAACCGTCAGTGTTTGACATCAAAGCTCCGACTCTCTGAGTCTACTACCGCATGGCAGTACACTATAGCAGCAACGACATATTAAGTGCACGAGAAGATACAAGAGATGCATAACGGCACGGGTGGCGCAGTGGGCTGTGCATTTGATCATCAGATCAAGGGGGCGTTGGGGAACTCCAGTTCGAAACCCGCTCCCGCCCCACTGCGTCAGGCCGTCGTGTCCTTGGGCAAGACACCGAATTTGCTCCTGTGGGTATTGTCCACAGTAGATGACCATTACATGTATGATCTGTATGTGTAATGTGTATTTGTAAAGCGCTTTAAGAGTCTTTGATAAAGCGCTATAATAAATATAAGGATTATTATTATTATAAAGTGCAAGAGTGTGTTAAAGTGCATTTAGCGGTGATCGCACGTCTGGTTGTTTCTCAACCATTCTTTGAGTTGACCTTACACACGGCATCTATTGCACGTGTGTCCGTCCTGGGAGAGGGATCCCTCCTCTGTTGCTCTCCCTGAGGTTTCTCCCATTTTTCCCTTTAAACTGGGTTTTCTTTGGAAGTTTTTCCTTGTACGATGTGAGGGTCTAAGGACAGAGGGTCTAAGGACAGAGGGTCTAAGGACAGAGGGTGTCGTATTGTCATACTGATATTCTGTACACACTGTGAAGACCAGAGACAAATGTAACATTTGTGATATTGGGCTATATAAATAAACATCGATTGATTGATTGACCTTTAAAACTATTGAGAGTGGGACGATCCCGTATCTCAGTTGGGAGGCTATTCCAGAAAGAGTTGCCTTTGATGGAGAGGACATTTTGTCCAAAAGTGGTCCGTCTGCGGTGGACTTCAGTCTCCTCTGGTTTCTGACCTAGTGCAGCGTCCAGTGTGCTTTCTGTGGATGAAGTCCCCTAAACATTTATTAAAAAAAACACATACTTTTAAAATACATACAATTGTCAAAACTCAAGAAATTATGTTTTTCAAGGATGCTACAGTGGTGGTGTGATTTGTATGTTTCCCTCCTTCCTTATTCTCCACGTGTTCCCATTTGTACCCCTATTCCCTGCCTTCTTCTCCCTCCTTTCTCCTCCTTTACTTTCTCTAAATTAGCATTTCTTCCTCACATCTCCCTCCCTCCTCTTTTATTTCTGTGGCCCTCTGTTTTCTTTCTCTCCTCTCCCAGTTGCCCCTTTTCTGTTTCCTCCCAAACGTCTCCCCCTTTTCTCCGTCCTCTCAGCGAGTGAAAAATGCATGAAGCCAGTCATAATTGCATAGTGCATTTCCATTGTATCCATATTTACACACTGCTCAGGGGACCCCGCAGTATTATTATTACACGCACTCTCATTCTTCATGCTTTTCTGCCCTTGAGGGTCACATGGAGCCCACGTGCACTGTACATACATAAACATGAACACACACACACACACACACACACACACACACACACACACACACACACACACACACACACACACACACACACACAGACCCCTGCCCTGGAGCAGAGTTTCTCATTCCCTCTCATGCTTCCAGACAGATGTGTGTGTTGCTGCTGAGGCTCTGGGCAGCAAGTCAGAGTCTCTCTTGTCTCTCAGAAAAGCCTAAGACAGGTTACACAAAGGCCCACACACTCTGAAGGGTTTTTGAATAAAGATCAAATATAACAACAGAAAGTTTGTGAAGTTTCAACTTGGTTTGAATGATGAAAACAGGCTGCATCTCTCAAAGTTAGTCACATAGCAAGTAGATTGTTATTTACTCCTGGAGCCGCTGAGGAGCTAATAAACTGAGGAAGCTGTTATGAGCTTCCTAGTCTGAAACATCAGACCTTACATTGATAAAACCATAACATACGTTTATATACAGTGGCTAAAGACCTAGAGAATATTAAAACAATTATTAAATAAATCGTTCGGTTGAATCTAGATTCCAAGCCTGCATATTTTTAATGATAAAAAAGTATTTCAAATAAAGTGGTGTTATCATTTCTAAAGTAAATCATAATTAAAGAGTCTCTAACGATAAATAGCTACAATCAGAGCCACCTTTTAAATGAGGACTTGGCCTCATGCCCTGCCAGAGTTATTCAAATATTAGATTTTTCTCAAAATGTTTCAATTATAAAGTAAACAGGAAATATTTTCAAATCACATTTACCAGGTTAGCATTATCGGATATTTCTTACCTTTTTATAAAAAGCGTGAATGCTACTACTTCTGAAACTAAATTAAACAAAGTACTACTTTCATTCAGAGAGGATTGGCAGTCTGCTGGCCTCCTTCATGTTAAGTTATAGCTTTTGGAAGCTGACTGTGCTAACGTTAGCGTGCTAATATGGCACATAGAGCCAGGAGTTAAAGAGGTGGCTTATACGCAATATCTGGCGTGACAACTGAGGCAAGAAGCAATCTTTTTTCTGTCTTTAGTCCAAAGATATTGAGGCTGTTATGTTGATTTGTTTTTCAATATATTGTTTTGTAACAGAGATAAGGAATTTAATCAAGCGTGCTGCTCTGTCAGAAATACTTCATTTTGACTGATTTGCGTTTGATTCGGTTAATACCCAGGAGCACGTATAGTGAAGAATTCTGCCGCATCAGAACGAGAAGTGAGAAGCAAGCTATTTGAGAACTTCACAAGCTTTCCGCCTGGTTAACGCAGAACAATTGGTAAAATGGGTCCCTCCAGACTCCCAGAGCCGAAACGATATCAGTGCGACGCGGATTGGAGGATGGAAATGTGGCTGAACAGAAGCGAGGCTTTTCTGTACGATTCCAGTCTGAGAAGTTGACCAATTTCCACTAATAAAGCTTCTATTAGATCTCAGTAATGTAGCTTGAACCAGTGTGTCCGGTGGGAGAGGAAGGATGTGGCTTTAACATCAGAACATGAATATTCCTCACTCATAAAGGGTGTACATTTTAGCAAACTTGTCAAAATATATTCCATTCACACACACACACACACACACACACACACACACACACACACACATGCACGCGCGCGCACACATGCACACACAGTCCCAGACTCTCTGCTTTCCCTGCAACCATACTCTTTAATTTCACACACATTGTGTTTTCTTTTCTCTTCAGTAACACACACATACACACACACACACACACACATGCACGCGCGCGCACGCACACACACACAATCCCAGACTCTCTGCTTTCCCTGCAACCATTCTCTTTAATTTCACACGCATTGTGTTTTCTTTTCTCTTCAGTAACACACACACACACACACACACACATGCACACACACACACACACGCGCACACACACACACACACACACACACACACACACACACACACACATAAACCAAAACAAGGAGCCTTGAAGCGTGACCTGAGAAAAATAAGGTTCCTTCTTCCAGCACTTGATGAGGAGAATCAATAAGCCTCCTGGAAAGGAGGCTGGAATATGCCATTAGGTCCGTTAATGTACTGGTAAACAATGTATTGTTTGCTTTCACAGCAATTTAACACCCACTTTACTCCACCTCCTGCACACAGCCATATTTATGTGTGCGTGTTTCTCTCCAGCCCTTTAATATGTCTACCCTGTTGTGTCTTGGCGTGTGTGAGCTGATGACTGCCTCCCTGTGGCTACTGTTTGATGGAAGTCTTTTTCTTTTAATTTATTTCAGTCTGGCTGTCTCGATTTCTGCTTTGTTCTGCATAGATGCATCGGTTGCCTAGCTTTTTTTTAATCACATATCGTGGTGTTGACACATTAACAAAAAGTACTTATTGCACTTGTGTGTTCACCTGCTTGCATTACGTGTGTGTTTATGCATCTTTCTGTCGTCTCACCCAGATGTCGGGGGTTTCTTTGAGGCGGGGACTCTGGTAAAGTACAACTTCCTGCCCGAAGCAGTGGCAGGAGCCAGCAGAGACTCAAAGATCCTGACGCACCAGCTGACGCCGCATGAAGTGAATCTGACAAAGGAGGAGGTGGCCTTTAGTTTCAGCACATCCAACGCTCCTGCTATTCTGATGTACGTCAGCTCCAACACGCAGGACTATCTGGCTGTGGTTTTAAGGCAGAATGGTAAGATCCACACACACACACACACACACACACACACACACGCATGTTCTAGTTACTCACCACTAAGAAGTCTGCTTGGACTTGTTTCGTGCTGCAAAGTACATTTTTAAAGGCTGTCCTCGCAGCAGAGTTTGGAAGCTTCTATAATCTCCAAGAAAATCCCCCCGGTCTGCGGCCCCCCCACTGAGCCGCTGACTGGCAGCTAAGTGCTTTGATGAAATACGAAAAGTAAAATATTGGCAGTGCCATCTAGCGTTTTAGCAATCGATGCAAAAATAAAAATACAACTACAAAATGCTCACACTGCCTGGGGGTGCAGCTGCAAAGTGTCGGGCCCCCCGCACTGCCACTGCCCCGGGATAGAAGTTATCTATGACCCCCTGTCAAGCTGGGGGCCAATCAATCATTCAGGGTCTCGCCCTCTATCCCTCGCCCCTCCTTGCTCCATCACTTCAAAAAGAAAACTACATTTGGACCTGGAGTGTTCAGTTCAATGAGAATATTTCTGTAAGAAGAAAAGTCTATTATGAACTAAACTGGCACGTCTTCGATGTCATCAATGTCTTTGCAGCCAGGTATTTAGTGATAAGCTTAAATGATCTTGGAGAAGCGTAAAAGCAGAAGTGTGAAGCTTCATAAAACCAGAGCAGGTTTCTAATCTCTTTCCTGTTTTTCTCCAGGTTCTCTTCAGGTGCGCTATAACCTGGGAGGCCTCAGGGAGCCCTTTTCTATCGATGTGGACCAGCGTAACCTTGCCAACGGACAGCCGCACAGCATCAACATGTCCCGGGTCGACAGGAACATCACCATCCAGGTACTGTACACACATATCTGGTCACTCCAACATATTCAAGACGTTTGGCTCATGTCGATCCCTTTAGATTCACGATCCAACTGGCTAGCATCAAAGGAGAGCGTTGTATTGCCTTCCCTTAAAAAGTAGCGTTGGTGTTTTTCAGCCTGGATCCTTTTTTCCAAACTTTTTCTTTTTCTTAGTGTTAAAACGTTGGTGCAGTATTATCAACAGTGATTCAGACGGCTGTGTATACTGTATGTCCACTACAAGTGTTTTGCAACTGACATCAGTGTCTGACAACATCGTGGAGGATCCTAAGGAGAATTTCTTACTTGAACCTTTTGCTCGATCTTGTCTGTTTTTTTTATTGAGTCTAACCAAGTCCCGCCGGGGGAAATCTGGCTCTGAAATCCAAGTTATGCTTTCTGTACTGAGTGTACTCCAGCACAACAAGCTCTAACAACACCCTCACTCCTCTCTCCACTCCTACTCACGTGTTAACTCTTGTCTTCTGGCAACAAGTCTCCTCTATCGAGATCTCAGAAGGATACCGTACTTTTCGGACTATAAACCGCGACTTTTTTCCCCATTTTTTTTGTACAGCTAACGGCCACTAGGGAACCTCCTAAATCTATGGATTTCACAGGTAAAATTAACCACCTTTAACTCTATGGGCTCTAGGACCGGTCCACGCCCGCCACCTTTAAGCGGCGGGCTCCAGCAGGAAAAGCTGGAGGCCGGAAAAGAGTGAGACAGGTAGCGAAAGTAAAAGTGGAACCGAGAGACAGAACGAGAGCAAGACAGACGGACAATTTAGCTGCTGCGGCTTATACGCAGGTGCGCTTTATAGTCCGAAAAGTACGGTAATTCTCCACGAGCGATACTTGGTTAGACACAATAACAAACCCAGTGTATAAATTGAAAGGTCAAGTAAAACGTTTTATTTCTCTGTAGTGTCCTTTCCAAAATGTTGTCAGACACTTAGCAATCTGAGTCTGCCAGTGGCAAACACAACACTTTTAGTGGACGAAGGATTACATTGGCTGCAGCGCTCAATACTGAACCAAGTTAAAAAAATACCTGTCCCCATTTTAGACAAAAGCATGAGAAAAGGAGCAGTTTGAAAAATACCAAAGCTACCCTTTAAGTCCGAGGGGAGTGAAGTGTCCTGTCTTCGGCTCGGATGAGAGTGCTTGTCCTCTGTTAATCCACTTCCAGCAGACAGCCTAAGTATAGCAGCAGAGAGAGCATCGACCTGTGTGTGTGTTTGTATGACTGTGTGTGATTGTGACTGCATATCTGTGTGTATCAGACAGAGCAGGACAGACATGTGTGTGCTCATGCATGGGAATTTGTTTGCGCCATGGACTGTATATGTGTGCACATGTATTGGTTTATATCTGTGCCTGTGGGTTTGTGTGCTCTTGAGTTGTGTGCAGCTAAACAGCTTAATGCAGATCAATACAACCTGGCCTCGGTCCGTATCTGTCAGGGATGGAGTGAGAATTCAGCTTAACTATTACAGACTTTGTTCTGGGCTGAAATGCTCCGGTTTGGCTGCAGGCTGCAGTTTAAGGAGGGCTCTAAATGGATGGCAGCCGCCTGTGAAACCCAGTTATCGGTTGCTTTCAGATCAGAATACATTTGTTTTTGCAGTCTATGGTCCGCCAAGAAAGGGATTTGCTTTGGCTCGAATAAGAACGGGAAAAAAAAAGTAGAAAAACTTGACTTCTTCAATGAAATCTCTTCTTAACAGCTTGCAGTCTAAAATTTAGCAATCTCTGTGTGTTCATCATGAATTGTGGCATTAGATTAGATAGCAATACTTTGCATACAATTTGATTAGATATACTTTATTCATCCAAAACTGGGGTATGTTTTGTTATTGAAGCTTGTAAACAAGTCTCTAAATAATACACTATTACAAATATACAGAATAAGTTACAATATACTATAATGGACCAACCTGCTACTAAGAAAATATATACATGATATTACACATGTTATACAAGTGCATTGCATGTTCATCATTGCTCCATATTTACACTTCTGCTTAGAAAGTGTCATATTTTATTATTTCAAGGATCAACTTTTATTGTAGCTGCATATTTGCATTTCTTCACTTCACGTGCTCACTTATGGAGAGACAACCTGCCCCCTAGTGGTCATATGGAGGCATTGCATGAACCAGATTCACCTCCTCTCTGCATATTTGAAGAACTATGGGAGAGGATTATATCAATAATTGTATATGACCTTGCTCTACTAATTATAATCTATATTCCAGCTATTTGCCTTCATTCTGCGCTGTTTATTCTCTATGGATTTAATGTCCTTGCTGACAGAATCCTATTTCATTGTTGATGACATTTAATCCAATCAGCTGTGCCATCTTTTTTATAGTCTCATGGATTACTGTCAATCAATAAAATGCTTGACCTCGGTCCGCAGCATCTATTTTTTGAATTATTATAGAGAAATAAGGGTTCAATTTGTTATCTAGGTCAAAGACGACATTTGCTTTAGTTATTGGTCCAAATAAGTCGTTTTAACAGAACTTAATTAGAATAGGAAATAAATGAAAAAAACATGCAAATTGGGAGACGTACATAAAATGCAACCAATCATTTTTTACACATAAAAAACAATTCAAATAAACACAGATAACATTATTTATGAATTACAAAATGTTTTCAGGATTTTTAAATTAATACATTAGACATGGACTCGAAGGAAATCAATGACAAATATGAATACAGACATTATAAAATGATAAATACAGTATTATTCTAAAACAAGCCAGGATACCATAAGATTATACATCATGAGTTGTAAGCTTTCTAATGGTGGCTACTGTGTCAAAATGTCACCCTGTCTTTTGATAAACAATGTCCAAACTAGAATTGGAGAGCACAGACATCATTTGGTAAAATCAGGCAAGTTGTTTTTCCCAAAATCCTGTCGACAGACGGAACAGAACTGAAAAGATAACCTGGGTTGTGGTCGTTCAGCCGCTTCAGCGTTGCTATCATTACGGTGAAATATAAGGTTAGTGCCAGAATGAGTCGCAGTACGTTTGCAAACCAATAATCATCACTCCTCTCTGCTCCATAAGTCTAACCCCGCTCTGCCTCTCATTGCATGTAGATAGCTAGTGACTAGAGAATCATCACCTCCATTCACACACAGGGTGAAGAATTGTGACAGAAAGAAAATTAGAAAGTGAAACATCCAATAGGAATCGTCCTGGTTCTCCGAGCAAATCACCTCCTGCAGCTGCTGATCATCCCACAGGGAGCACTTCACACCACACACCCCACGCTTAGTGGCATCGAGAGGGATTGGAGCGGGCTACACACACACACACACACACACACACACACACACACACACAAACACATAGTATGTCTTCCACTGGTCGATCACACCTGGTTGTGTCTAGATATTGGTCGTTCAGTTTGTGACTGAAATATTAATTTTCTTCCTTTTTTGCATTTTAAGAATTGATGGAGTTACAGGCATACACAAACAAATTGAAATCCCCATTTAACACCTACATTAATTGTCACATCTTATTGGAGGGTCATTAGTTTTGTGTTTTATACCTCGTCCATTTTCCCATCTTTCCTCAAAAAAGGTGCTTCATTTTTAGCTATCTTGGCTATTTTTTACCTTTCAATATACTGCATTTGCAAGGTCCTTTCACTCGGGTTTAATAGGTTTTTATTTGTTTAATTATTGTGGAAATATTAAGTGCATATACCTAATACCACTCCCAATATGACCAGGCTGTGTTCTCATTGATTAATGACATATATTTTGATGATGATTCATTGCACATGAACAAATAATAAAGTGATGGAAATATATATATTTAGGTCTTTAAATGCAGAGTCAGCAGTCCCGCCTCGTGTACTGAACGCCATTTTAAAATGGTTGTCTCGAGACGTAACTGATACACAAAGCATGGCCAGGTTGAAAAGTACCGATCCCTTTGAAGAGTTCTACAAGAACTAGGAGGATCACTGGTGCATGGGCATGGTGTGGTAATTTGGATTCAAGGAAGAAAGGAGAAATCAACGAGGGAACTGTGGGAACAGAAAACAGATGAAGTTTACAGATAAAGCATCAACAGCCAGGAGCTAACGAAGATAACTTTGATGAGTAAAACGTTCTTCATGTTGCTGGGCTCTTTTCAGAGTATGCTCTTAATATCTGAAGGTAAACACTTGTGGGCGTGCATAGCAACGGACGTGAGATCTCGTCAGGTCATCTCACAACAAAGGCTCCACACTGCTGCTCTACAAATCTAATTATCTAAGTAACACCTCGCCTGCCTTCTACCTTCTTACAGCCGCGAGGGCTTTTAGTTCACTTACTAGCTAGGAGCCACAGCTCTCACTAATAAGTGGTGAGGAGCGGGACGACGGCAGAGAGCAACACTGAGCAAGACAAGGGAGAAGGAGGGTGCTTACTAAGTGATCAGAAAATAGCAAACACACATAATATCAAGCAGTATTTTGCCTTAAGCAAATGCCACGATCAGTATCCACCAAGGAGGAACTAAACTGCAGGACGATACAAAACGCCCAACAGCAAAGAAACAAAGTAGAGCGTTTAAAACCTAAAGAGACAAATATTTCCCCTTAGGAATCTGAGACTATGAACAAAGCGCTAACAGGAGATTACACTGCGGCCAGAAACAGGACTCCAAATGAATGCTAGTGTTGCTCAGTGTCTGTTAGATGTGTAAGTAAGATGCTGTATTTGCTTGATAATTTGTCAGTGTTTTGTCTGCGGAAGCCGTGGCGCTGTGAAAAGCACGACCAAACATCTGAGCCGGCTAAAGTAACTGGATGGCCTACCTGCCTGTCAGCCTTCCATCGGGGCACACACTTATCTCGTGCCCTCATTGGTCACGTGCGCGTTCGTGTGTGTTGGGGGAGGGGCTCCGTGAGGAAGTCTGAAGGAAGGGGCAGATTTTTTCCGGTTGTGTATTTTCAAATCCTAGCGCACTCGAGCTGGTTTCTCCAAAATGACCAACCCCACCTTTAAGTTAAAGTGTTCCCCAATGCAAATATAGCTTAAGAACAAGTATTTTTCAGCGAAATGCACTTTCAAAGTATCAAAAGTATCCAGTATGTGCTATAGAATTACCCCTGCACTGCAGATGTATTTATATTGTATAGTTATGGTGGTGCATTATAGCATGTTTCTGTTGTAGTTGTAAGAGGTGGAGCTATTGGATTTATTTGTAATGCTTTTGGGCCGTTTATTAAATGTAATTGGACAATAAACAACAACAAAAAGTCAGTAATGGAAATGAAGCTTTATGATGTGCAATTGCACTTGATTAAATATGCTTAGTTACATCCAACACTGCCTAATCTATTCTCTAATAATAATTTACAGTCAGGACGAAGCTTTCCTTCATGCTGTTTTTTAATGATCGTACTGAATTGTGACACTTGATAATTTAATTTTTGTTTGATTTGGATCACATATTATTTCATTAAAGCATAACATCTCTTGT
>NC_047522.1:2367055-2374510 GCF_902827115.2 Pseudochaenichthys georgianus | reverse complement strand
CACTCGACACCATTGAAGACATGCCCCCAGAACTGTGGTGTAGCACTAGAGAACAGTTTAAGACAATGATAAGGGATAAAGTAACATGTAGAGTGAGGAAACCAGATTACCAGGTTCCCAATCCAGGTCCTACTGTATGCAATACTCCACTTAAACATTCACAAAAGGCCTTAATCACTCCTTTTAAACGAGCTAAAACTAATTCTGCAGTAAGTTTAATGTTAGACTACGCACATGAACGTAATATTAGCAACTGTTGGCTGTGCCAAAATATGCCAGAATCCATGCATTCTCCTATGTTTAGCCCAATCCCTTTTGCAAGAGCGGACTATAAATTAATCAGTTGGAACGACATTTACTCTAGGATTAGCGATGAGGCTGAGGACTGCTACACTCCTTCATACCCAACAGACTCTGATAAACCATTACAATACAAGGGTCTGGTCTCTCTCATTGTTGAGACAGTAAATACAAATTATCTGCCTGACGGTTTCAAACAATTGATGTTTTTAAAACTAATATATGTGAAGAAATACATTAACCTAGCTTTTGAATACAGATTCCAGTTAGCTTTGGTACAAACTAATTGTTCGGTTAATTCCACAAGTCCAACATGCACAAAACAACCACACATGGCATCTTTTCTGGTTGAAGCTTTGGTAACAGTTGTGCCCTGGTTAGGCTCCAGGACAGTGGACTCCGTTGAGGTTAAAATACATGATTGTACGCAACCAATACCCCTAGGCAATCCCCCTACACGGGACTGTTCAATATATGTTCCCCCAATTGTAGTACACGAATGGAAGAATGTGTCCATCTGTCTCCAGAATGAAGCAGGATCTCACACCTCTCCGGATGTGGGACACAGCGACTGTAATACCATAGTGAGGGTAAAATTAGCCAGAATTCCCCTCCCACAGAGAGTTTACTTAGTTTGTGGCGACCGGGCTTATGGCTGCGTGCCCTATGACGTGTTTTATGGCACCTGTTATCTAGCCTACCTAATTCCTTTAATCCGTAAAGTAGAGGCAAATGAGATTGCAGCGGTACTTCCCTCTCTACACAGGAACAGCAGGTCCATTACAAAAGGATAACAGGTAGCGAGCTTATTTTTGCCCTGGTACGGCATTTATGTTAGTCAGCAGGAGATCATGGCATTATCCAAAGTAGTGGAAAATCATCTAAATGTATCAAATATCGCGATGTTAGCGGAACATAAAGAATTGCAGGAAGTTAGGACGGTAGCACTACAGAATCGCATGGCGCTGGACCTCCTCTTAGCTGCCCAGGGGGCATACGGCTAATGGGATAAAAGAATTGCATGAAACTCATGGGTTTACATTTAGAGATTTAAGTGGAACCCTTGGATCCTGGGGAGCGGGGTTGGTTAAATGTGTTGTTACTGTTGCAGTGTTTATCTTGGTTGTGCTAATCCTAGTGACCTGTTTGATCACTGTAGTTAAATTAGCCATACGCAGGGTTGCCAAGACTACCCTCCAGGCCCCACAGAGGCTAGTGGGGTATTCTACTGTAGATGACATAATGTTGATGTACAACGTCGAGCTTCCAGACCCATGGGTCACCATGGCAGTTCCTGTACCTTGGGTACCTCCTTTCAGCGATAAACATGTCCACATGATCCACCCTTTTATCAATACATTGATCAAAAGGTGGATCTGTGAAGGAAATATTAATATTCTGTGCATGGGAAAATGTTAGTGTTTTCCCTATGTGTCCTGTTTGTAACTTAGAGCAGGGCACAGGTCAAAGGTCCTGCCTTCCTGTGGGGGAAGTGTGGCCAACTGCGCAGATGACTTTAACAGACTTTCTTTGTCTCTGAAGATCTTTTATTAATTATGATAGAAAGGGCGCGAACAGAGGCTCCTCCTAGATTCTCTGGGTAGAATTGCCTGTCTTTTCTGTGTATTTCTCAGTGTTGACTCGGGATTTCTCAATGCACATTGTGTAAATACCTTGGACTCACTCACGGCCGTGACTCTCAATAAATTCAGTGTTTGATATAAAGCGGACTCCAGCTTCCATTTCTTCCATCAACATTGCTGAGCAGAAGTTTCTCTCACAGGAATGAAAATGGCCCGGTAGACAGAGAGCTTTGCCTTCTGGCTCAGCTCCCTTTTCGTCACAACGGTGCGGTAAAGCGACTGCAGTACCGCTCCCGCTGCTCCGATTCTCCGGCCCATCTCACGCTCCATTGTTCCCTCACTCGAGAACAAGACCCCGAGATACTTGAACTCTTTCACTTGGGGTATTTTAATCTTTTTGAGGCTAGTATTTGGCAGGAGATGCAGACGTATTTACCTGTAAACACATACTGAACGACATACATTCACATTTACCATTTACCTCACTGTATAAAAAAGTAACTGTGTTGATTATAATAATAAACAGGAAATATATTTGCAGTAGCTTACTTTGATTCCAAAAAAAAATTGTTCACTCCTGTCGGTTGGCGAGGGGGGGGGCTCATCTCACAATGTCGCTTGGGGCCCAAAGTTGGCCAGTGGCGGCCCTGCTCATTCCCCTGATAGGTGGAGAGTTGCCCATATAGGCGGAGCACCCCTTTTCTGACGTCAGAACAATTCAAATCTGTATCAAATCCGTTGCAGCTCCGTTTTTAGAGATTTGGGTACGGAGGAAAAAAGAGAAGGTTGTGTTTTCTGACACTTGGTGAGTTCCCTGACACACCGGGGACACATATTCATGTATAAAAGATGTACAAAAGTGCATTTTGCATGATAGGTCCCCTTTAAGTTTGTGTCAATCACTTGCACGTCAAGTGATTTAGAAAATGTAAATTTGTCTCAAGCTTTGTTAAAGTGTTTCACACTTTGTAATTGTCGTTTGCACTTCTCAGCCACCGTATGTAATGGTGTCTTTACAGGTCTCACTAACAAATCTATTAGAAAGCTGCAGCTAATTCAGAACGCACTGCTTGAGTACTCACTGACACTAATAAAGTGGATCACATCACTCCTGTTCAGAAGTCTTTACACTGGCATCCTGTGTGTCAAAGAATAAATTAAAAAATACTGCTGCTGGTTTATAAAGCATTAAATGGTTTAGGGCCAAAATACATTTTTTTTTTACTTTTGTTTTTTTATAAACAAACAGCCAGACAGACAGCACAATAGCAGTTGGCAAACAAATTAGGATGACAACAATGTGGTTCGAGTCCGACAGGACAAAAATCAACAACAACAAAAACAAATCTAAAGGCTCTGAATCTAAGTCCATTATTAATAACATAATGCAAAAGTAGAGATCAAACAATGTGTATAAATGGAACAAAAATAAAAAATAAATAAAAAACATAGCACTTGTTGGTCAGTCAGCCGCCCACAAATCACAGTTTAACACCGCAGGTCCACCACCCTATTGTACAGAGACATCCGGCATGTCCAGCTCCCATATATACCTGTAGAAGGGGTTCCACATCTTGTGGAATTTCCCTAGGGAGCCCCTCAGTATGCACCTTATTTTCTCGAGTTTGGCTAAATTTGGGACTTCTTTTAACCACAAGGTGTGTGAAGGGGATGTTGGAGACTTCCACATGAACAATATCAGGCGTCTGGCTAGTAAGGTAACAAAGGCTATGAAGGCTGTCTCCAGAGAAGAGAGTGCCCATGTGGGTGGGGTTACACCAAACAGTGCACTGGTCATGGCATTAGGAGCGATCGGTTTTCCAGTAATTTCTGACACTGATCTAAAGGCCCTGACAGACCAACCCGATTTTGGGAGTCAGAGGCCGTCAGAGGCTGTCGGGCATTCGCAGCGCCGTAGTCAGGTTGGTGTGTCCCGCACCGTCTGCCGTGACACGCCTTATTTGGACTGCCTGACCCGATTCAACATGTTGAATCGGCCATGCATCGGGTCAGGCAGTCGGACCAAGCAATCACTCTGATTGGCTGTTCAGCTAGCGAATCAGAAGTGAAACGGAAGTGAGGGACGTAAACAAACGATTTAAGAAGTCACACACAGGCCCTTTCTCATTTCATCAAATCCCCCTCCTCGACTCCTCGGTCCTCCGGTAGTGACCCGGAAATGAATTTTAGTGCGCCATGTTGAAGGACATCTCATTTCTCTAAATGCACTTTGAGGACCGAGGACCGAGCGTCGAGGAGGCTCTCTGGAGGAGCTATAACCGAGGATACACTGATGGGTCCTCCACGGTCCTCCACGGCTCCTTCGTGGATGCATTTCCGGCAACAGAGATGTTTCAAAGAGTCGTGACTGTTACGATGTGTGAAGCAGGTAGGACCCAAACGCAGATTAACGTAAACATAATTCCTTTATTCCAAGGTTATACTGACAAAGACAGAACAGAACACTCACCGAGGACAAGCCAATACACGAGACGAACCGACACTGAACACTGGGAGACAGGGGAATTTAAACACAGGGTAACTAGACACAGGTGGGAACAATCAGGGGCGGGGCTGACACTGATGAGCACAGGAGACACACAAGGAGTGACAGGTGAAAACAATCAGGAAATTAGACACACCAGGGAAACTAACGACAGACATGAAAACACAGGGAAAAGAGACCAGACAATATACAGGGAGGAAACATGACAAGGAGAACAGCAAAACACCCAAACCAAGACATAGAAAACGTGACATAACACAATAATCGTAACAGTGAAGCACGGCCGGACTTATCTCAGCCAATGACAGCTCTGCATGGATCCCCTGGATATTATTTTATTAACTGCTTTCATCACGACGCGATGTTTACAGTGAGAACAGCTGTGAGGTCCGTGCAGAAAGCAGAGCAGTGTGTATAATATATATCACTCAGTATAACAGTCCTGCTCTCTTTATTTGCTTTAGTTTAGTAGATATCTACAAACAAAGAGTCGATATTTTTCTAAAACCATTTAGTGCTTCACAATAAAATACACAACAGCTGTAGCCTGTTTTAGGAGATGTATGTGCGTGTGTGTGTGTGGTGTAGGTGTGTGTGGTACAGTCAGGGGCGACGGGTGCTGTAGGCTAGGGAAGGCTAAGCCTTCCCAAATATTTGTGTCACTGCATCCTGGTAAAATAAAAATATAATGTATAATGTTTGTGTCTTTGATATTAGCACTGCTATGCAGCCACCTGTGCCCTGTACTACGAAGGCAGTTCAAACCCTGGATATGTTTGTGTTATCTAAACTAACGCTAACAAACGAGATCTCGACGCTGGTTAATATCAACTCGGTAAATCAAGCCAGGGCTTCTCTCACCAGCTGAGAGCGCGTTCACGTGAAAGGGGTGGGGTTAGCAACATTTGACCAATCACAAACAGGGACAAGTGTACTGACAGCGCAGCGTCATACTTCATTAATGAAAGGTAAATTAATATTAGACAAATATGAACTTTAAAGTTCATATTTATCTAATATTAGTCATCCATGACTTAAACATAATAATCCAGGATACAAGCCACCTGCAAGGTGAATACAGAACAACTGGTTCCAAAATAAATAAACTACCGAGTGTTTGAAAGCGTAACAGTTTTATGATATCACTGCCCCATCTAAGACACGAGTGGATCTGACTTTAATTACATTTGAGTTGAGTGTTTCGTCAACCTAATGTGTTGCTTAAAATAATACTTCTGCATAGCCTACAGCAGGCCTATTCAAATAGCGGCCCACGGGCCGAATCAGGCCCTTCAGAACTTTTTTCTGGCCTCCAAGAGGTTGCCTGCAAATCGAAATGGCATATGTGTAATAGCACTACATCCGACGATGCGGCGAGGCCAGCGAGTAACAGCGAGTAACAGCTTCAAGATGTCTCTCTCCAAGCCCAAGAAACGTAAAGTTGATTCGGAAAATCGCCAATTCCAGAATGAATGGACTGACAAATATGTATTTACTTTGCCCGACGCAACAAGTAATAAACCGGTGTGTTTATTGTGCAACGAAAGTATATCTGTGATGAAAGAATACAACGTAAAGCGACACTACAACTCAAATCACGGCTCGTTTTCTGCCAGTTTTCCCGTGGGCTCAGAGGAACGGAGAAGGAAAGTACAGGGACTGCTAGCATCATTTGAACGGAGTCAAGTGGCTTTTAGTCGCTGCACGGAACAAGAGAGAGCTTCGATAGCATCCCTGCGAGTAGCCTGGACACCAGACAGAAGAGGCACTTTACCGACGCGGAGACCGTTAAAGATTGCATGCTTGCTGTCATCGATGAAGTGGTTATTGACCAAAAAGTAAAGACAGCGTCACTTCAGCCATTAAAAAAGTACCTCTCTCAGACACAACAACACTTCGCACAGTGGAACTACTTGCAAAGGATGTGTCGGGGAAGCTTTTGGAAAACCTTCGAAAAGCAGAGTTTATATCAATCGCTGTGGACGAATCAACTGACTGTACTGACATGGCCCAGCTGTGCATCTATGTGAGGTTTTTCGACGGAGTTCGCTTTAGGGAAGAACTTCTGGGGATTATTCCGTTGGAGGGACACATTACAGGTGAGGTTATCTTTCAAAAGATAGTCTCGTTTTTTAACGAACGTCTACTGGATTTAAAAAAAGTGTGCCTGTTGGTCACTGATGGCGCTCCAGCTATGATCGGCAGAGTGCAGGGGCTGGTGGCGCGTCTATCTGCCATAGCCCCACACATGCAGTATTTACACTGTATTATTCATCAATCTGTGTTGTGTGCAAAGCTCAGTGGTGATTTGAGAAACACCATGGACACTGTCATGAACATTGTGAATTTCATTCGCTCAACCTCCAGCCTACAACACCGCCTGTTCCGTCAGCTGCTTGCTGACACGTTTGCTGAACACACGGACTTACTCGTCCATAACGATGTCCGATGGCTCAGCAAAGGAAAGGTCCTGGATCGTTTCTGTGAACTCCGCCAGGAGATTGTGTCTTTCCTTCGCACGAGTAAGCGGCCTACGCAGTGGTAGGGTCAAACAGCCGAGGGCCCAGGAGCCCTGAGCGTAGGCTTGAGGGATTTGTATCAGATTTCTCCACACAGGTTGGTGACGCAAAAAGGGGGACCTGAGGAGCAGGAAGCCGACACAGAGGAGTTCGTCTGGCTGAAGGTCATCAGGACAAAGTGGCTCAACCCCAGGCTCTCTGTACCCGACCGAGTGACCCAGCGGATCTCTCATGCCGTCCACCTAGGAGGAAAGGGGGACAGCTGGTGCCAGTGTGCGGCGGGGAAACCACCTGCTAGGACCGGGGACAACATCACGACGGACGTGGCCCTCGCAGAGGAGGTCGACTCGGAAGCGGCCATCAACAGGCCGGAGGAGGAGGATCGGGAAGACATCTCTCCAGCATCGACCCGGAAGCCGCTATCAGCGGGCCGGAGGAGGAGGATCCAGAAGACATCTCTCTAGCAGGCAGCCCAGAAGCCGCCGTCAGCGGATCGGGGGGACAAAGACACGGCAAGCCAAGACGGCACAGGGGACTACACTCTCCG
>NC_047522.1:2267055-2362055 GCF_902827115.2 Pseudochaenichthys georgianus | reverse complement strand
ATTGTCCTGATGCCCCATGATCACAAAATGACGACTCTAGAGTCTGAGTGCCAAGGACCTCATATTATGTCTGTCATTAATGTTACATCACCCATTATAACAGTTTTCATTCCTTTTTTCTCTTCTCTTTACTGTAAAGTCCTTTTCCTGCACCATTTTAAGGCTTCAAGAACAGGCATTTTAACTGTATGTGTTTGGAGAAATAACACAATCAATGGCCAATAATTGTACTTTAAACTCTGAATCTTGTAGTGCTTGAAAAATTACACACTGGCTAAGCCGGCCAAGTATTTCTCAACTATTTTAGGCTGTAAACCTTTATTGACTAAACATTTTTGAATAATTTACTATAATTTAGAAAGGTTTTTGTGACAAATAATTTCCAAATTAAACTTTTTCTCATTTGATATTTAAATTTTGAAATGTTTATGTAACACAACTCAGACCGCAAGGGCATTATAGGTGTAGAAAACGTTCATTTATTAACTTCCACAAAGCACATGTGTCAGCATCTCAAACGATCTCAAAGCACAACACACAGAAACACTTCTTCTGTTCATGTCTAGAATAAAACAATCATGAACCATGAGGTGATCTGCCCCCTTGTGGTATAAACATACATGTGCAGGTAGACAACCTCAACCTTATGGTTGCTACATTCCTCCTATAGTTCCATCTAATCCAAAAATCCATTCACAGGTAGCAATAAGCTTGACTCGGACAAAATACGTCTCAGGATAGTTTGTCTTTACTTAAAACAAAAGGTATCAATTACAAACACATATTTTCACAGGTCAAAAAACTACGTTGCTCTGTGCTTCTTTTTCCTTCTCACACACAATCACCAGCAGCTGCCGTCGGCTATAATGTCTCGTAATCACAAAACAGCTGCGGTCGTCTATGCCGTCAATTCCACACGGCTGGTTCAAATAAATGATATAACAGTATCAACAAAGGATTATAATATACAAATATATCAAATTATACATTTTAACATACCGTCACCTTCTTAAACTAATGGCCTAAGTCATATTTTAGAGAAAATGTTTTTTTTGCCTAAATCATCTCTGACACACACACACACGCGCGCACGCACACACATGCACACACACACACACACACACACACACACACACACACACACACACACACACACACACACACACACACACACACACACACACACACACACCCTGGTGACCGGACATGTCCTTCATAAAACGAATAATAAGGCGTAATAATCAATAATAAGGCAGTTCGATGTGTGTGTGTGTGTGTGTGTGTGTGTGTGTGTGTGTGTGGTTAAAACAAAGCAGCCTGCAGTTGCTCTTTAGCTGTTTTAATGAAGGTAAACACAGTGAAGAGACAGCTCCACTTCCTACTTGGCGAACCGGTAACTTTCTCGTGCACACGAGAGCGTATCTCTTGTGCACAAGAAAGTATATCGTGATTAGCAAAACCGTTTTTTTGTCCGTTCCACAAAACATGTTTAACGACCATAAACACACTCGTACCGTCCATAGGTACCGGCGGTCTATCCGCCAAAACAAACTAAAAGTGGACCTATCATGCTATATTTGAAACATATATTGTAGGGCCATACCTATATAAAACATGTTGGTGACGTTTTTTTCTTCAAAATATCAAACAGATCATGCATTTTAGCCATGCCTCATTTCGCTCTATTTGCTCTTTTCCAGCCCTGTTTTTGCAAGAGCTGATTCTGTGAGAAGTCTTCTTCGCTGCTTTTGTGGCAGACTACAGCGCCACTTACAAGCCTGGCATATGTACTACAGCGTATCCAGCACTTTCGAGCGGTCTCTCATTCCCCTGATAGGTGGAGAGTTGCCCATATACAGATGTAGCACCCCAGATAGGACTCACATGGGTGTGTCCCAGTCAAAAGCCCAGCGGATGCCAGTGGCTGGGGGTGTTGCCAAATTGCTTGAGGGCGTTGCCCAATTTCCCCATTTGTTCAATTACAGGATTTAACCATGAGATGGCGCTTTATTCACAAAATACACAAATACATGGGTGTTGTAGAAACATCAATATGTTAGATCAAATAAAGTATATAGTTTGCTTTATGCTGTATATTTCTTGTAATATTGTTGGGGTGTTTTTACACAGTACAGTAGATTGAAGTAAATCAACTTATACATTAAGATAAGATAAGATGGACTTTTATTAATCCCGTGGGGAAATTCAGTAGTTCAAACAGCAACAGGGTGAGAGTGAAAAACAGGACAGCACAGATTCACACAGATTAATAAAATCAAAAATAAGATGAGCGATAAAAATAATAATAATGAGAAACTATGAAATAAGAAATTAATAAAACTAAAATGTAATTATCATATCATATATTATAATGTATTGTATTATTAAGTAATATCATACATTAACCCCATTATAGCAGATGCCACATTGAATGGATGAACACATGTATGCATCAATAATTACAACGAAGTATTTCTAAATACAAGTTGTAAAAATACTTATAGGTATTTAATAATAACCCTTTGGAGTCGACCGTCACGCCGACGTGATCAGATCACATGACCTGTTCAAGCCGGTGCCGCATAAAAACAACAGTCCGGACAACATTGCCGTGTGTTTCTGTCGAAAGTACTGGCTTGAAACTATATCCCAGTCTTTGTTTCATGCAAAAAGACCCAGTAAACACGGAGATACGATGATATAAAGTTAATAAATTTCAAAAGTATGAAAAATGGAAGCACATATTTGAATATCTTCGCCGAATTTGATCATTTTACGAAACGGAAAATACTGGAAACTGTATATCCTGCTTAACAGGATGTATATGTGTATTTCTGTCGAAAGTACTGGCTTGAAACTATATGCCAGTCTTTGTTTCATGCAAAAATACCCAATAAACACGGACATACGATGATATAAAGTTAATACAGATATATTTCAGAAGTATGAATAATGGAAGCACATATTTTAATATCTTCAACGTATTTTATCATTTTACGAAACGGAAAATACTGGAAACTGTAGATTCTGCTCAACAGAATGTATTTACCAGGGAGGGGGTGAGGTAATCAGGTAAACGGAGTGATACGAAACGAGACGAAAATAGACGAAGAGAGACGGTGGGAACCGAAGAGAGACGGCGGGAAATGGAGAGAGACAAAGATATACGAAGACAGGCGGCGGGAGACAAAGAGAGACGGCGGGAGACTTCGATTGAAGTAAAGTGACAGACAAACATTGAGAATTTAGATATAGTTAGATAGATTTAGAGTTTTGAAGATTCAACTATGATGAAGAGAACTCTGAACGTGAGTCAAGCTTTAAGCTTGTTTTTTGACATGGAGGAGGAGGAATCTGTGATGTTGCCCTCTGTGTCATAGTTGACAGAAACCGCTTTGAAGCGTGGCACAGATAAAGACAGAAAAAACTGATTTTTGTACATAATGTGTATATATATATTTGTTTATAATAACACTTTTGCCTTATCAGAATGAAATCCCATGCTACCTCAATCAAACTTTCACATTATCATAGTGACATCCCATGTATATATTTACAGCTTTTAAATGGTTTCATTGTGTATGTTTGTGTTACCTATATGAAAAATAATATCATTTTCAAAATCTGTTTTTACGTTTTTTTTTTGTGATTTTGGGTCCAAAATGTTTATATAGTAGAAGATCTCTGCTCTAAATAAAGTCAACAATCCTACATCCATACGAAATAAATATAATTAATTATGATGAATACGTTAAGTCTTGTTCATTGTTTTTCACTTTTCTTAAATGTTTGATATTTCCGGTGGAAATGGTGGACTATCGGACATTCAAAATGCAGCATATTTTCACTCTCACACACATATATTCTCCTTTTACATACATACATTTTCACTCTTACACACATATATTCTCCTTTTACATACATACATTTTCACTCTCACACACATATATTCTCCTTTTACATACATACATTTTCACTCTCACACACGTATATATTTACACTCACACATTCATACATTTTGCTCTCATATTATCATATTTCAATGCACACATTCATATATTGTCACTCACACATTCATGCATTTTGTTCTCACATTTATATAATTTAATGCTCATATTTATACATTTTGCTCACATGCGAAATCTACTAAAACAAAGTATGTCATGGTGGTCAGCTGTTAAACACAAAAGTGTATCTTAAGGGCTGTAAATATAATAAGCCTGTTGTCAATTTTAGACACAGGCTTATTATATTTACAGCCCTTAATAACATTCATTTTCTGGACTCAATGTGTGTCTTGGCCGTTTTCTTTGTTCCAAGCAAATGAGTGCTTTTTGTTTTTAAATCACTTCCGCGAGTTTCGCGGCCCCCCCCCCCTTGTTCCACTGACCATTAGACCATTTAGTAAGGTAAAAAGCAAAAGGGCAAAAACGCCTCTCAGACGCTCTTCCGTTTACTTTTTTAATAAAGAAAAACAAATGGTCCATAGATACACGGACTCATATAGCATATATGCATACTGTAAGGAGGATGTATGTGCGTGAGAGGACCAGTATGAATTACGAGATAGAAATATGCAAAGAAAAACCTACAGAGTGGGGGGGGGGAGAGCTGTGGAATGTGACCCTTCCTCCACACATTCCGATGGCCAATTCGTTTTAAACAAAGAGTTCGCAACACAGGACAGCATAGGCAACATGGGGGGTGGGGGCTGGTGAACGGTCTGGTCAATGTTTGTAAACACAATCCCCAGGATGTGTCCTAATTAGGGCTGTCAGTCGATTAAAATATTTAATCGCGATTAATCGCATGATTGTCCATAGTTAATCGCGATTAATCGCAAATTAATCGCACATTTTTGATCTGTTCTAAATGTACCTTAGAGGAATATTTTTCAAGTTTGTAATACTCTTATAAACATATGAGTGGACAAATATGCTTTATGCTAATGTTTATTATCATTTGAACAATGACAAATATTCTCATGAATATTAAACACAACAACCTGGAACCTCTCTCATTCAATACAAATGGTGTGTGTGTGTGTGTGTGTGTGTGTGTGTGTTGGATCGTTGGAGCTATGTGCAACTCAAGGCATATGCTCGAACGGGAGCTGCAATCATGTTGCTGCAATCATGAGTGTGCTGACTTTTCGTACAATGTCCCACTGTCTGGCCTCCGGCATAAAGTCAAGTGCTCGGCGCAGTTGTGTGGATAGAGCACTCCTTTGTTTTCATTTAAACAGCTCCTTATATCCGTTAGCGCAGCTAGCTAGCACCCGATGCTAACAACAACAATGCACGTAAGGTCTCTCCCTCGCTTGCTCGGGCCACACATACACACACCCTCCCGGTCCTCCCGATGGCCAGTCGGTGCCTGCCGGTGAGCGTGGAAGTGTGGTCTGCCACAAGCAGGCGGCAGGAGCGGGGCTGTCAGCAGCATCAGTTTGTAGATGGTATTTTAAACTCGATGCGCTCTGAAACTACGGGGCGGCCGAGGAAAAAAAATACACATGCGTTAATCGCGTAAAAATAATTAGTGGCGTTAATTTTGTTTTGCGTTAACGCGTTAACTTGACAGCCCTAGTCCTAATCAAATCAAAGAGAAAATGCAGATATCATTCTCTCTCTCGACTCGCTGGTATCTCGAGCTGAGCGCTCATTGGTGTTCATACTGCTCACAGGCTGGGCTGCATGTGTATATCTCGTGTATTCATACTGTACCCCTCCTCACTGTTTATTCATCATTCAAACATTTACACCTTCCTTTTTTCCCGTCAAGAGGTTGAAAAAGATTGAGTCCTATGTTTCCAATTGGTTCCCAAATCTGAACATTGACATAAGATCAGGAGCCGGGTAAATGAGAGACTGAGGAGCCCCCGAAAAACAGATCCCGAAATATCTATGGTGTCTGTTATGTCAGTTATTTTAAATAAAACGTTGAAAACTGAACTTGAAAATTGTTTCCTCTTTTTATTTTATTTATCATTTTCGGGACGGGGAGACGTGTGTGATTATCTAACTAAGTTCTATTCATATTCTTGACGGGAAGAGCCGTGTAAATGGGCGGCCTATTTGAAAAGCAATATAAATCACACAGTTATTATACAATAGGCCAGTGGTTCCCAAACGGTGTGCCGCGGCACACTGGTGTGCCTTGAGTCAAGTCCGGGTGTGCCGTGGGATTTTGTGACAACTATATGTTATTATTGCAATATACAACTACACAAAAATAATGATTTAATTTACTATATCAGTACTTTGTAGGTTTATATGTACGTAATCTGCACGACTTGCGCGTCCACATCTCCACGTGCAGTGCTGCATAAACATGGCTGAGTCAGCGATAACTTACGAGGGGTGGAGGTATGCCCATTATTTTGAGTTCGTCCGAATAATAGACAGGAATGTGACGGTGAGGTGCAAACTGTGTCCAGGCCAGAAGCTGTTATCCACGGCTGTGAACACCACGTCAAACCTCAACACACACCTGCAAAGAACACATGCTAAGGTGAAGCTAACGCACACGCTATTTGTTGTTTGTTTATATCACGTAGTGAAGGAGAAGGTTTGACTTCTTCTTTGACTCTTTTCGGGTTTGCTAACGGTAGCTACTTTAGCTTGATAGCTAGCCATGGCTCTTTCCCCACCTTTCTGGTGCTATTTCCTGCTCTTCCTGTCTCATGTTTGGTTACTTCCCGGCCTCCCTTACTGGTAAGGATACATGTGTTAAATGTAGTATAGTTGTTAGGTTGGAGGCGGGAATCATAGCCATAGAAGCCCGGCTCCGCATCTTAGAAAGTAACTCAGCTAAAGTAAAGCCCATGTTAGCATGTGCGGACCGGCAAAATGTAGCTCCTCTTAGCCGTCCAACGGCAACTCCCGAGCAGCAGGGAGGCTGGGTGACTGTTCAGAAGGGGCATAACGCGAAACCCGCAGGTCCCCACCAACCCGTTCACGTATCTAACAGATATTCCCCACTCAGCGAGACACCCGCTGAGAAGCCAACTCTGGTTATTGGTAGCTCTATTATGAGACACGTGAATTTAGAGACCGAAGCCTCCACAGTCACATGCATTCCGGGGGCCAGAGCGGGCGACGTTGAGACGCATCTTAAACTGCTGGCTAAAGATAAACGTAAATACAGTAGGATTGTTATTCACGTCGGTGGTAATGATGTTCGTTTACGCCAATCAGAATGCACCAAACTTAATGTGGAGTCGGTGTGTAGTTATGCTAAAACAATGTCGGACACCGTAATCTTCTCTGGTCCCCTCCCCAATCTGATCAATGATGACATGTATAGCCGCATGTCATCATTTCAGCGCTGGTTGTCTTGGTGGTGCCCAGCAAACAATGTGGGCTTCGTAAATAATTGGACAGCCTTCTGGGGAAAACCTGGTCTGATTAAGAGAGACGGCATTCACCCTACTTTGAAAGGTGCAGATCTCATTTCGGCAAACATTTCAGGGCTTTGTGGACTTAATCCATGACGAACTGGAGTTGAGACCAGGAGGCAGAGTCGCAGTCTTACACGCTTCTCTGCGCTCTCTCCTAGGCAGTCACCCATAGGAATCCCGAACCCAATAAAATACCCAATATTAGCGGTGTGTGTGTCTGCCCAAGGACAATTTAAGGTAAAACCTAATAGAGGTGTCATACATAATAACCTAATAAAAGTAAATGTAACAACTACTACAGTGCAACAAAACAGGAAGATTAAATGTGGTCTCTTAAACATAAGATCTCTAGCATCTAAAGCAATATTGGTAAATAATTTAATATCAGATTATAATATTGATATATGCTGTCTCACTGAAACTTGGTTGAGACATGAAGAATATGTCAGCATAAATGAGGCCACTCCACCCAGCCATGTCAACACTCATATTGCTCGAGGCACGGGCCGAGGAGGTGGAGTTGCAGCAATCTTTGACTCAAGTTTACTTATCAATACTAAACCAAAATGTAATTATACCTCTTTTGAAAGCCTCGTTTTTAGTCTTACGCATCCGACCTGGAAAACTTTGCAGCCAATCTTATTTGTTACAGTGTATCGTGCACCAGGTCCTTATTCAGAATTCTTATCAGAATTCTCTGAGTTTTTATCAACTTTGGTTCTTAAAACAGACAAAGTAATTATCGTAGGTGACTTTAATATTCATGTTGACGATGATAAAAATAGCCTTACTGTTGCATTTAACTCTATATTAGATTCTGTTGGTTTCTGTCAGAGTGTAAATAAACCAACCCACTGTTATAATCACACTCTCGACCTTGTTCTGACTTATGGTATTGAAATTGAGCAACTATTAGTCGAACCGCATAATCCTGCTTTATCGGACCATTTCTTAGTAACTTAGGAAGTACTGTTACTAGACTACAAAGCATTAGTCAAAAGCTCTTGCAGCAGAAACCTATCTGTTAGTGCTATAGCCACATTTAAGGAAGAGATTCAACCAATACTTAACTCGATAGCATGTCTGCATGTAGGGGAGGAAACTTATACAAAATGTACACCACCCCAAATTGATCATGTTGTTGATAGTGCTATAGATGCGCTGCGAATAAAATTAGACTCTGTTGCTCCTTTGAAAAAGAAGAAAATAAAACAACATAGATTAGCTCCATGGCATAATGCCGAAACCCGCAAAATAAAGCAAAAGTCTAGACAACTTGAAAGGATATGGCGTTCCACTAAACTTGAAGAATCTCGTTTAATTTGGCATATTACTCTCAATGAATATAAGAAAGCACTGCGTAAAGCGAGAGCAGCCTACTACTCTTCATTAATAGATGAGAATAAGAATAATGCAAGATTTCTTTTCAGCACTGTAGCCAGGCTGACAGAGAGCCACAGCTCGATTGAGCCTTCTATTCCCTTAGCACTCAGTAGTAATGATTTTATGTGCTTTTTTAACGATAACATTGTTACTCTTAGAAACAAAATTAATGACCTCTTGCCTTCGACCAGTATAGCGTTATCAACGGCTCCCGGAATCGTAAGTTCTAATATTACACTAGATAGTAAACTAGAATGCTTTTCAGCCATTAACCTTGAACAATTACATTCAATGATTCTCTCTTCTAAACCATCAACGTGCATGTTAGACCCAATTCCAACTAAGCTGTTGAAGGAAGTTTTTCCATTAATTAGCACTTCTTTATTATGAATATGAATATGTCTTTATTATCAGGCTATGTTCCACAATCATTCAAAGTAGCAGTGATAAAACCGCTTCTTAAAAAGCACAACCTCGATCCAGAGGTTTTAGCCAACTATAGACCTATTTCTAATCTTCCGTTCCTCTCAAAAATTCTTGAGAAAGCGGTCGCAAAACAGTTGTGTGATTACTTAAAAAACAATGATTTATTTGAAGATTTTCAGTCTGGCTTTAGAACACATCATAGCACAGAGACAGCTCTGGTTAAAGTCACAAATGATATTCTAATAGCCTCAGACAAGGGACTTGTCTCTATTCTTGTTTTGCTCGATCTTAGTGTTGCATTTGATACTATCGACCATGATATCCTATTGCAAAGACTAGAGCACTTAGTTGGCATACAGGGAACTGCTTTAGGCTGGTTTAGGTCCTATCTATCTGAACGCTCTCAGTTTGTACGTGTTAACGATGAATCTTCCACGCAAACCAAAGTTAGCCATGGAGTGCCACAGGGCTCAGTGCTCGGACCTATTTTGTTCACATTATATATGCTTCCGTTAGGCAATATTATAAGGAATCATTCTGTAAACTTTCATTGTTATGCGGATGATACTCAACTATATTTATCAATCAAGCCTGATGAAATTAATCATCTAAATAAAATTCAAGACTGCCTTAAGGACTTAAAAACGTGGATGACCTTAAAGAGCTTACGAAATGCTTTTAGCACCTGTTAGTGGGCTTAGTATATGATAGAGGTTGCATTTGTATTGTGGAATGTGCCATATGATTTTTTTATTATTGATCTATTTTTAATAAATCACGATTATAACAGCATACAAAAGTTGTCAGTTAGTAACAATCGTTCGTTGCGCCGGAAACATCAACTTCGGCCATTTCCGGCGGTGACGTCATGAGTGGAACACAGCTGAGCTCAGTCCCGTTTGAATGCATTGAAGGGCCAAATATTACGACAAAGGATGCACAGCAATAAGACGCCAAGAATAATTGGCAAGCGATATGTTGTATGGGGATGTGGGGCCGTCTCAACATCTGGTTATGGGATGTTTTTGTGGCCAAAAAATGATCAAATGTTGCGTATATGGACAAAACAAGTGCGTCGTACGAGGCGGACGTTTGCTAGACCAGGTAACCCGGGGTCGATGAAACCGACGATGTGTGGGGCAGCACATCGAGAGATCGTGTTTCGAACAATCAACAATGCCCGCTAAGGAGAGAGAGTAAACGCTTTCTCGAAGGTTCGTTTTGCTTTCTTACAACGTTACGTTAACTCAACCTTACGTTTGCCATGAGGCTATGTTACTTCCCTTAAGAGCTAGCTGTCTTAGCTAACAACAGTTAGCAGCTAACGTTTTCTGCAGTTTGTGTTTCCACTGAAAAACGTGATGTAGTTATTTAAGGGTAAGTTAACTAAACGTTATCTTACAAGTAGAGAAAGTTAAGTTGTGTTTAAAATCGTCAATGTAATGCACGTTAAAGGTTTTGTGTTGAGCATGAAGTTAGCTTTACTGTAGCTCACCAAAGGTTAGCATGTTAAGCTGCACTTTCTGTGGCAGCTCGCTTAATACAAAGAGGGATTTTGTGCTTCATTGTAAACTTTTCTTACAAATGTGTGTTAATCTACCTGAAATTGTAGGGACAGTTTTTTTCTACTCAACTATACAGACCATTGTTGAGGAGATGCAAAACATACTGTAAATGAGTTGGGTCTGACATACATGTTACTTTGCTGCTAAAAAATTAAACATTATCAGATGAGGACATCACCAAAGTGTGTGAGTCTGTCAGGGGATTTGATCTGTTCTTTGCATGTCGTACAGGGCCTGTACACACTGCTCTGGTATGAATTAAAAATATAATTGTAAAATGTATATCTCTCGCTCTTGTCATCATTCAGGCTTTGCATTTGAACTCCTATGACTGGTTGCGGACTTGAAGGGAACGACTCCATGGCCTTCCTGACATCCAGGAAAAAGGTGAGATTCTAATCCATTTCAATGCCAACAGCAAGTCATTGTTTTTAACTTTTTTAATATGATTTTTTTGGGGAATTTCTGTTTTATTGGATAGTAGAGATCTACTGGGGAGAGAGAGATAGAGGGAGGAGATGATATGCAGCAAAAGGCCGAGCCGGATGGTTGCTGCTCCGTGTGGAGCGTGTTCTATCAGGTAAAGCACTTTGGTACCCAGTTATTTATGGTATTGAGTTTGAATTTAGCCTTTGGAAGGTCATTTCCTGAAAAAAACATTTATTTGTCTCAACATTCCTGTAATAATTTGTTTTTTATTGTTGATATTGTTTTGTTCTTTATTTTTGTTGTGAGAATCACTTTGCAATTGTGTAAGTGCTAGCTATATACATAATTATACTAATATTATTGTTGTTACCATCATTACCATTATTAAAAAAAAAATCTTTGTTTTCTTTATTTATCGCTGCAGAAAGGATCATGCCAGCCCACATCAAACACCTGATCAAGAACTTGTGAATCTTCAGGCAGAAAAGATGAAAACACCTGTTCAAAGTTCCAGTTTCCTGTACATGGAACCATGCCTGTCCTCTGTTCCACATGTCTTCAGTCAGTCCTGAGGCCTGTACTACGAAGCAGGATGTTCTCTTCGCGGCTAACTTCAGGGAAAACTCCGGCTTTCCGGTCCTACGAAGCTGGTTCTCTTTTTAGCGGGCTAGATCTCCATGGTAACTTATGCTGAACGGCTAAACTGCCCCGGAGCAGGTTAGGTTGCAGGCTAAGAGCTCAACTCAGTGAAAGCACTGCCTGCTGACCAATCAGAGCTCAGTGTGCGGAGTTTAAAGCGATCAAGTCATATTACAGGAGAAAGGAAATACAGAAAAGCTGCCGTCGCAGGAAAGACGGCCGGCAGAAATCACCGACTGTGTGAACGTGAACATTAATAGAATATCACCTCCATCTTCAGAGCAATCTGACTATTATAACATTAGCGTTAAGAAAGCTTACTTAAATATCGGCCACAACATAAGTAACCGGATCAGAGTACATTAAGTACAGTCCGCGGCATATCACTTCATAATATATCATATATCTCCTGATCTGAGTCAGCTGAGCCGTATCTGGCCGTGCAACACTCAGTGTCACATACTGTATGCAGAAGTATTATTTTAAGCAACACAGATCGTGTTTTAGACGGGGCAGTGATATCATAAACCTGTTAATGTACGCATTCAAACACTTGTTCTGTTCCCAGCTGTGTTCACCTTGCAGGTGCAGCTCTGTGGCTTTGATCCTGATCAAGTGTTTAAGTCATGGATGTTTAAAGTTTAACTTCTTCATATTTGACTAGTATTAAAGTGCACTTTTCATTCAGGAAGTATGACGCTGCGCTGTCGGTACGCTTCTCCATGTTTTGTGATTGGTCGAATGCTCCAGATACCACCCCTTTCATGTGAACGCGCACCTAACTAGATAGGACACGGCTGGCTTGAGCGATCCACTTGATAACCCGCGTCGTAGGACCGTTTAGCAAGAGCACGTATGTTTTGGATTAGGCCAACCGGCTAACTCAAACATATCCAGGTTAGGTTGAACCGGCTTCGTAGTACAGGCCTCTGGACCCTATGACTCGGACACTAGTTCTACCAAGGCTTATTAGAGGTAAGAGTGGTAGGAGAGGAGTGGAGTTATCTTTGTATTTAGGCTGCAAGTCGACAAAGGTGATCAGATGCTAATAATGATCCGATTCATTTGATATTGATTGTCTGCCAATACCGAATCCTGATCCGATTCTTCTATTTCCCAGATAATACAGCTGCACCGTGTACACTAGCTCTATTTGTTTTTGCCATTGTAATTCACCATAAGCAATTGTTGACTGTAACGTCTAGACTCTATGCCAACCAACTGTAATTTGTAATGTATTATACTTTAACTGTTCTGGCAACCACAGCAGCCCAAATGTTAACGTAAATATTAAGTTTTCTTTTTACAGTGTACTTATATCTGTACATTTCTTTTCAGTTTGCTTCAAGAAGTGGCTTCAACAGACAGAAGTGCAGGTCAGATTGGGAAAGGCTGGACGCTACACAACGGGAAACATTATAGACATGAACAAGGAAAAACAACAAACACTTTCTTTGTTGCCTTGTTCTTATCATACATAGTGTTACGGTTTTTGTTACCATTTAAATATTGAATTCTATGTATTACTTTTATTTTAAATCAAATGCACCGGTTTTAGATAATATATTTATTTTGATGTGTAGGTTGATTTGCAGGTTGGTTGTTATTTGTATAATTATTGTATTGTTACTGTGTATTTTATTATATTAACTAGCTATTTATTAAATTAAAATACTATTGTGAACACTATACAATGTCTTTATTTTGTAGATACCAGAATACATGACACAATGAATCTTTGTAATATATTTATGTTCTCTTGTTTAAATAATCATACCAGTATTTAATGTATGCTGGTCACCTGGAATCCTGGTAAGCTCCCAGCAGGGTATATTTAATACTATTATTAAACATAAGCTGGTGATAGATGGATAAACCAGCCATCCTGGCCAGCTGAAGTGTCCAAAACCCCTCTCCAGCCAACCATTCCAGCCTAATATATACTGGCTGGTCAATTTACAACAGCCTGACCAGCTATATGTATCTAAACTGGTTATTTCAGCAGAGTCATTATTATTTATTTACTATTTTTTGAGAATCTCTGAATTTTAGTCAAATGTATATGCCAGTCTCTGTTCTGTTGCCTGAGCCAAGTTTGCCTGCTACATTACGATGTATTATTATTTATTTACTATTTATTGAGAATCTCTATGAATTAAAGTCAAATGTATACCAGTCTGTGTTCTGTTGCCGCATCGGATCTCCGCCAAATGAGTCTTGTCTGTCACTCGATTCTGTCTCCAGAGTCCGACATCAGCCACAGAGGTAGTGTATTATTCAACAGGTGTTCTACTCGTGACGTGCGTGACGTCACTAACCGGCGAAAGCTGTTTTGTTCGGAGCGGTCGTGTAACATCGGAAGTGAGCATGGAAAGTTGTAATAAACCACGATTTATAAATACTGCGGGCATATTGTCATGAATGACATGATTTCCCATTAATAATAGTATATATATTATCGTAATAAGAACAGTATTGTCCTTCATTTCGTAAGCTCTTTAAACTTTTTGATGTTAAACACGACCAAAACTGAAGTTATTGTACTTGGCCCGAAGAATCTACGAAACAAATTATCTAAAGACATACTAACTATGGATGGCATTAATTTGGCCTCCAGTGAGACTGTAAGGAATCTTGGTGTTATATTTGATCAGGATTTATCCTTTAACGCCCACATAAAATCAATTTCAAGGACCGCCTACTTCCATCTACGTAACATTGCAAAAATCAGGCATATCTTGCCTCAAAACGATGCAGAGAAACTAGTCCATGCATTTGTTACTTCTAGGCTGGATTATTGTAACTCTTTATTATCAGGGAGTACCAAGAAGTCAATCAAGTCGCTTCAGCTGATTCAAAATGCTGCGGCTCGTGTACTAACCAGAGTTAGGAAAAGGGACCACATTACTCCTGTTCTGGCTGCCTTACACTGGCTCCCTATAGAACACAGGATAGAATTTAAAATTCTTCTTCTCGCCTACAAAGCCCTTAATGGGCAGGCGCCATCTTACCTTAAAGAACTCATTATACCCTACTGTCCTACTAGGGCATTGCGTTCCAAGAATGCAGGGTTGTTGGTTGATCCTAGAATCTTTAAAAGTACAATGGGAGCCAGAGCCTTTTCTTATCAAGCTCCACATTTGTGGAATCAGCTTCCAGTTTGTGTTCGGGCGGCAGACACCCTATCCGTTTTTAAGAGTGCGCTTAAGACCTTCCTTTTTGATAAAGCTTATAGTTAGGGCTGATTAGATTCAGCCCCTAGTTTGTCGGGGGACATCTTACTTCTTCCTTCTCTCTGTCTATACCTGTGTACACTCATGTTCCGATTAACCCAGCTTCCCCAAATGTCTTTCTTTTTGGTGTCTATATACGCTGGGATCCGGAGTCATGGATGATCCTGCGGTCCTGTGTCCTGGATCGCGAGCGCTGGATCTTGAGTCGTGGCTGTGGTCCTGGATCATAGGTCCTGGATGGATATCCTCGTGGATTAATCTTCCTATTATACACAAATGCATTTCCAAACATTTGGACTACCTATGTTGCAAATGTATTATCTTTTCAATTTACACACGGCATCTATTGCACATCTGTCCGTCCTGGGAGAGGGATCCCTCCTCTGTTGCTCTCCCTGAGGTTTCTCCCATTTTTCCCTTTAAACTGGGTTTTCTTTGGAAGTTTTTCCTTGTACGATGTGAGGGTCTAAGGACAGAGGGTGTCGTATTGTCATACTGATATTCTGTACACACTGTGAAGACCACTGAGACAAATGTAACATTTGTGATATTGGGCTATATAAATAAACATTGATTGATTGATTGATTGACTTCTCCGCGCCGATCCCATGAGTTTGCTTCAAAAGAAGGAACACTCAAAACAACCAGGACGAGGGTTAAACAACAATCTGTTTTAATTATAAAAGGTAATAATGCAATACATTACCATACCATACAAAGCCATATCATATCATATCCGTAATGTTAGGAGTATGCCTACCCCTGCCCTAGTTCACGTGCTGCAAGACCCTCCGGTCTGAGCAGCGCGAGAAGAGAGGGCGAACAAAAAGATGAACAGGCTTTCATGCCAACACACAGGAAGGGGTGGAGTTAACTCAGCCTCCACACACACATCCCCCCCCACATTCCAGAGACCTCAGTTGTGTCTTAAAGGATATTTCCTTGCTCACAAAGATAACAAAGATTTCATCTCTCATATCTCCAACTTCTGGTTACACAGACTGCTTATTATTAATACAAAGTAATTAAACCAACACATATACTATTCAAGATATGTAGACTTCCCTGAAACATGACATGCTAGAGATCTATACTCTCATATATCTAGCCCCCTGTCCTGCATACCTACACCTCCCCCACAGAGCAATAAAACCCTGTTTACTTCCAACCAGCCCAGAATGTTTATAGCCATTTTAGTCCTCACATTTATGAAAGGATAAAACAGAGAAATCAATAAAAAACACAAACACAGGTATTGTTTGAACAGTATTCACATAACTGCTACTATTGATAATTACCAGATAAACTCAAGGGACCTCTTTTAATATCTGGAAATTGCAACAAGACTTTCTGCCATTTCAAATGTAACACACTTCTTAAATATCAGATGATAATAATTTTCAATCCCCCTTTTTATCTCATTCTCAAGAGATAAACTTACACAATTCATTTTGAAACATATCTACTGTGTCTGTCCCCCAATATTGTATAAATCTATCAGAAACTGAGACCCAAAGTACTTGAAATCTTTGGGAACAGAACATCACTTTCCATGGCAGTGAAGGAACCATGAGGGGGCAGCTGAGTGCTAAGAAGCAGTCTCCTGGTGGTGAATCATCAGCCCGCCTACACACATACAAATCCCTCAAGCCTACGCTCCGGGGCCCTCGGCTGTTTGACCCACCACTGCATAGGCCACTTGGAGCCTGTTGGTGGGGTGTCTTAAAACAACAGACGTCTGTGAACAGGTTTTCTAAATTAATTGTACAGCTTCAGAATCTTAAAACTTGGACTGTGACAACTAAATAAGAACCCCAACATCTTTAGGTAAACTAAATAACATATTTCAATAGCTCTGAATTTCTGACAAGCATCTGTGTTTATTTTTAAATGAAATCCTTGAGATCCCATTAAAAATCGAAATATGATTTGAACTGCTAATGTTTCTGGTAAAGAAACACACTAATGTTATGGATTCAAAAACAACCAACATCACAATACTAACAAAGTGAATGATTTCCTGGGGATACTGCTTTTACCTGTCAGTGCTTAGATATTATCCCGCTGAAAAAATGAATACAGAATTCCAACAAACTGTCATCAAATGTCTTTCTATTATAAATGTAGATGAAATGTATATCCCCATAATCACCTAAACAATAAAGTCTATGGCTTTTACTTATTTACCAGGCTAGTTACATGATGTTGTCTCATTACATTACTATGTTTTAGCTTTAACTGTAAATATGTTCTTTCTACATTTCAAACCTCAGTTACTTTAATACCTGTTGAAACATTAGTTGAAACATTACTCACAGGTCAACTTCTTCAGTATTCCCTTCTGGACTTACATCTCTCTGGTAGCCCCTTGGCCACTGATTCTGCATCTGTGTTACCTGCTATAACTCAATCAATATTAGAGACATGTCAACATTCATCAAACCGTATCTTATCCCCAGATATGGAGCAGGTCAATTCTAAAACTGTCAATCAATGGTCAGATTGAACAATGGAGTTGGGGCAGCAGGTTCCTTTCAGTCCCTAAATGAAAAATGTACATTGTGAAGTTTACACTCCCCCTTTTTACACATTAACTCATGTGTAACCAAAATCCTGTATGGAAAGAAAACCTTCAGGTCATAATGGATTATAAGAAAATACCAAACATTTTCCCCAAATGTACATCCATCATTTCCACAGTAAACACCTCAGTGAAATGAAGTATTTCTCTCCATCTTTCAGTCCTAAAAGAAACAGAATCTTCATGTTTTAGTTTGAGTTTCACATTCTGCAAACTGCCACCTCCTGTGGGAGTGAAATATCATCAAGTAGGTTAGAAACTGGTCACCTGTACGGTTTCCCCTTTTGAGGAATGTGGGAAACCTCTGATTTCCCACAGAGCCCCAAAATAATGTGTTAGTCCAAAAACATGCTTGATTAGTCATTGTTTTAAATCATGCAGTTGCACTGATCAGATGCAGACATACACTCACAGGTTGTAAAGTCAGGTTTGGTCAGGTTCACCTCAGAGTCAGTCATTGACAGTGCCTTCTCAAGTTACCCTGTCGGTCAGGGTCAAAGGTCAGTTGGTCTCAGTCTTTTTGGCCATGTGTCGTGCTCTGCAGAGACTTTGATGTTTCAGCATAGGCCAGTATCCGTTGTCTATAAAAATCTGTATATATGGAGCGCCATCATTTATTAATTCACAATTACAACTAGAATGTTCAAGATATCTCTAACCTTTCATTGGAACAGCTGTTTCCCACATTCCCTGAAAAGTGTCTAGCCAAAAAATGTCACTTCCCCATTGTACACCACTGTAGTTCATCAACATATAATCCACATCAAAATGTCCAATATATCTATTTCAGAAACTTGTGCACACAATTATTATCTTGAGTCAAACCTCTACTAGGACCTGTGTAGCTCTTCATTGATCATTATACTCATGCATCTTCAATTCTGGTATACCTAAAAAAACAATGTTAACGTCTTTAACCGTGCGTGGAACCCTGGGTGTCTGAACATGTAACAATCACTCCTTCCTCTATCAAGGACCTAAAAACAGAAGTAATTTCATCAATGGTTTGTAGCTGAACTTAGGAATTATCCCTCATGGTAGGTATGTTTTTTACATCTCTAAATGTCAGTTAATTACTAACTAAATGAATGTCCATTAGGAGGTGGTGACGCTAGTCTTCTAAACACATAATCTGGTGCCGTGCGCTTCCTGTGAAGCTGCAAGTAAGATTTTAAAAGCCACTGCAGGGTGGGTCGAGTGACCCCTCCTCCCTATTGGTCGGCAATAAAATACACCATTTCAATGGGTGATTGAAGGCCCCACATTATTTCCCATTTCAGCATCAGCCTTCTTTACTCTAAAATTACTTTTTAAATAGGAATATTTAGAAATGGAACAAATATTCAATCTTCAGAAAAGTTCTTAACCAATGTCTATCTAGTGAATAGCCAACATATTTTCAAATGTCAGATGTATAAAAATAAGCCTAAATACTCCCTTACCATCAAAGTCCAAATCTAGACACAAGGTGAACAGTTTTGGTAATGGACAATTTAATCTAAAAACAAAATTGGACTTGTGTCCTTGTTATTTGTTCTTCAAAATACATTAGCAAACACCCTGCGAAGTATTCGCAACATAACTAACCCTCCCTAGGATATGAAATCCATTCATCCCTTTACTCATAGTTAGTGTATATGTCTAGATTATTATGTGTGACCTAATAATCAGATGTCTTGTTTGCCAAACTTTAATATTTTCAGTATTCCAGACCATCGTTTAAACAATCAGCCTCCCTTCTCAAACACTAAACCCATTGTTGTACACCACCCTCTGGAAAACTCTTGCACAGTTATGCTGTCAAATCATCGCATAATTTCTTCAGGGTCTGAACAATCTGAGACAAGCCTGTCTCAAGATCTTGTCATAATGTGAACAGTCAGTGATGTATTGTCTTCTGCAGCTGTAGTCAATTGGATCAATGAAACTCTTGTTTTGCACTGGGATGTCCTGAGGGGGAAGGAACCTCTGGATCAATGTGGTACAATCAGCAGACACACGTTGTCCTCTGCACAGCAGGAATCCCCAAAAATTACAGTTCCTCTTCACACCACTGTTGCCTTGGCAACGAGGTACAAGCAAAATGTCAAACCCTCCTCAGAGATGCGTTCTTTGCACAGTTCTTCTGTTTCTGTAGTGAGCAACTATTCACCAACACAATGATTCAGAGTACAACCCAAAGGTGGCGCACAACTATCCAGTGCCGCTGTAATCACAATAAATCAGCAACTGGAGAAAAACTAAATTTAAATCTCTCCCCCAAAGGGTTACAAAATAAAACAGCTGAGTGTCTATATGGTCAGGAATGCTGAAACATGTGAATGTTAAAATAAACCAATGGCAGTAGTCTACCCAGATTATTTACTTCATTGAAAGTAGTAAAACCACATTGTAAAATCTCTTTTGTCTAGTTGAAGTCCTGCTTCTAAAATTCTAGTCAGAAAAAAATAAACTTCATCTTTAAAATCTTCTTTAATTTGAAACCAAAAAAGGTCTTCCTTCTCCACCATGATCCTATCTCTACATCAAAGTCCATACAAACTGATGATTTATCCTTAAAAACCATGAGGAATGACAGTTCTCACAAACCACTATTCTTCCTTACTTCAGTTCTAAATGAAATGAGCCAAACGGGAAACCCCCTTAACCACTTGCTTATTCTATTATTTTTGAAATTGTTTATCTAAGTTGTGTTACAAGCAGGTTAGATCTGTAACAAAATACAAAACCAACTGTATTTAGCGCTATATTTGAAAAACAAGTAATCTGAATACAGTTAATGAATATATATATATATATATATATAAGTGTATAACACTTATTATTGGTGGAAAGGTTTCCTCACAAAATGCAATCTCCATTACTAAAGCTAAAACCTAAAGAAATCATCACGGAACAGGTTTCTGTCCTTATCACTTAATTGTTCCAATACAAACTAAAAAGCGTTGTGAAAACTCCCACTCTTGAGAACATCTCAACACTTTATTCCATCTGAGCACTAGTGTTTGACAGACACGCCCTATTAATCCAAAACGGTCTTTAATGGTATAAATTGTGAACTTCCTTAATATTAATTGTAAATGCAACGTATGTTCTCTTTAGAAAACAGATGGGACAGTAGCTGCTGAAACTGGTTAATAGCAGTTTTCTGTCAACCTAGTTAAGCATGGTGTTCTTATATCTAGTAAATATATTTTTAGTTCAGGATGGCTTTTGTAAAAATCCTTTATCAGGTTCTGGTCCACGATGAAGCTAGACGGGATCCATTCCCGCTCTTCCGGTCCATAACCCTCCCAGTCCACTAAAAACTGCTGACCCCTTCCTCGTTTTCTGACCTTCAGCAGACGCTTGACAGTGTAGACCAGACCTCCATCTATGAGCCTGGGAGGAGGGGGGGCTTGGAAGCGGGAACCATTTTGCTTTCCTTGACCGGCTTGAGTTTGCTTATGTGGAATGTTGGATGGACTCTGAGTGATCTAGGCAGGCGCAAACGAACAGACACAGGGTTAATACACTTTTCCACAGTGAATGGGCCTACAAATCTTGGTGCCAGCTTCCTAGAGACTACATTCAGGGGCAAGTCTCTGGTGGATAGCCACACTTTCTGACCCGGTCTGTACACAGGTGCAGGACGGCGATGCCGATCAGCCGCTTTTTTCATGCGGGCCGAAGTCCTAAGGAGGACTCGACGTGCTGAAGCCCAAATGCCATGACAGCGCCTGACCAGTGCGTGTGCCGAGGGAACCATGACTTCTTTCTCTGTCTCTGAGAACATGGGAGGTTGGTAACCGTAGACGCACTGGAATGGGGTCAATCCGGTGGCAGAGGTAGGCAATGAGTTGTGGGCGTATTCTACCCACGTGAGGTGTTTACTCCAAGAAGCTGGGTTTTGGGACACCAGGCACCGGAGGCAGGTTTCCAGTTCTTGATTCAGTCTCTCCGTTTGTCCATTTGATTGGGGATGGTAGCCGGAAGAGAGGCTGACAGAGGCCCTGATGAGGCTGCAAAACTCCCTCCAGAAACGGGAGACAAACTGAGGACCCCGGTCTGACACGATGTCCCTGGGAAAACCGTGGAGACGACAAACATGGTGCAACAACACTTCAGCCGTTTCTTTGGCCGATGGCAGTTTAGGCAAAGCAATAAAATGTGTCATTTTAGAGAATCTATCCATTCTGGCAGTCCGGTGACAAAATCCACTGAGATGTCGGACCAGGGCCGACTGGGGATAGGCAGCGGCCTGAGCAGACCCATCTGGGGCCTGGAAGAGGTCTTATTCCTGGCGCAGATGGTGCAGGCGGCCACATACTCCTTGACATCCTTCTCCATAGATGTCCACCAGAACCGTTGCTTGATGACGTACATGTTTTTTTTTACCCCAGGATGGCAGATGAGCAGCGAGGTGTGAGCCCATTGAATGACCTTAGGACGCACAGTTTGAGGAACAAACAACCTATTTGGGGGGCAACCCCTAGGTGTCGGGCTCTCACCGTTAGCTCGTTTCACCTCTGTTTCTATTGGCCAAGTTACCGCTCCAACCACACAGTTTAGTGGAAGGATGAGCTTTGGTTCCTTTGCCGAGGGTTCAGGATCAAAAACACGAGTGCATCTGGCTTGACATTTTGTGAACCGGGTCTAAATGACAAGGAAAAGTTAAAACGAGTGAAGAACAAAGCCCATCTTGCCTGACGTGAGTTCAGTCTCTTAGCTTTTCGGATGTACTCAAGATTGTTATGATCTGTCCAGACTGTGAATGGTTGCTCTGACCCCTCCAGAAAGTGTCTCCATTCCTCAAGCGCTGTTTTGACTGCCAAAAGTTCTCTGTTGCCTACATCATAGTTGCGTTCAGCAGGTGTTAACTTATGTGACAGAAAAGCACATGGGTGAAGTTTGCTGTCCTTGGCTGAACGTTGTGACAACACAGCCCCAACTCCATCATTGGAAGCATCCACCTCCACCACAAACTGCCGTAGTGAATCAGGAGTGATGAGAACAGGAGCAGAGGTAAACCGTCTTTTCAATTCCTGGAAAGCTTTGTCGGCCTGTAGAGTCCACAAAAACTGAACATGGGTTGAGGTGAGTGAGTGGAGAGGTGCAGCTATGGAGCTAAAATGTCTTATGAAACGTCTGTAGAAGTTAGCAAAACCGAGAAATTGTTGTACCTTCTTCCTGTTGGTGGGTGTGGGCCAATTTGCGACAGCACTGACCTTGCTTGGATCCATCTTGACCTGGTCCGGAGCAATGATGAAGCCCAGGAATGAGACAGTGGTCTTGTGAAATTCACATTTCTCCGCCTTCACGAATAGTTGGTTTTCCAGAAGGCCTTGGAGGACCTGGCAGACATGCTGAACATGGGACTCTTCATCAGGAGAGAATATCAATATATCATCCTGGTAGACAAACACAAAATGATTCAAATATTGTCTGAGCACATCATTCACAAGAGCCTGAAATACAGCAGGAGCATTAGTTAGCCCAAATGGCATTACTAAGTATTCATAGTGGCCACTGGGGGTATTGAATCCAGTCTTCCATTCGTCCCCCTCCCTTATCCTGACCAAGTGATAGGCATTCCTCAAGTCAAGTTTAGTGAAGATCTTAGCTCCTTTTAACAGTTCAAAAGCAGTGGAAATGAGGGGGAGAGGGTACCTGTTTTTTACCGTTGTATCATTCAGGGGAGAGTAGTCTATGCAGGGTCGGAGGGATCCGTCTTTTTTACCCACGAAGAAAAATCCGGTGCCAGCAGGAGATGACGATGGACGAATGAGGCCCGCCTTCAGAGATGAGTCAATGTAATCCGTCATAGATTGTCTTTCAGGACCAGAAATTGAGTATAGACGTCCCTTGGGAATGGGGGCACCCGGTAGTAAGTCAATTGCACAGTCATAAGGTCGATGAGGAGGCAACGTAGAGGCCCGAGTCTTACTGAAAACCTCCCTCAGGTTGTGGTAACAGGAGGGAACATTGGGCAGGTCTGGTAAGTCAGAGGCATGGTCATGAGTTACTTCCTTCGTCTCCACCTCACTACCTGAAGTAACCCTTCCTACAGACAGCCCTTCAACTTCTCCTGGTGAAACCAAACATGTATGATTACATTCTCTTCCCCACCCCTTCACCCTACCAGAACGCCAGTCAATGTGAGGGTTATGTCTTTTCAACCATGGGAAGCCTAAAATCATAGGGTGTTGTGCGGAGTCGAATAAATGGAATGTCATGAATTCTGTGTGGTTGTGATTTATGATAACCTGGACGGGTTCTGTGTGGTGAGTGACTTGAAACAATAATCTTCCATCAAGGGCGCTGGCATTTAAAGGTTGAGCTAAGGGCATGGTGACAACGTTCAAGCTTTTGGCCAAATTCCAGTCCATAAAACTTTCGTCTGCTCCTGAATCAATGAGAACCTTCTGTGTTAAGGTTTTCTTACCTAATTTTACTTGGATAGGAGTCAGCATACGAGGAGAGTAGTCAGAAGTTAGTCGGCTCACCAGCGCCCTCCTCTTGCCTGGGGAGCCCCGTCTTTTAGTGAGCAAGCGGCCATCAGGTGTCCACGATGCCCGCAGTAGAAACACAGGCCCTGGCGGAGGCGCCGTTCCCGCTCCTCCAGTGAAAGTCTTGCTCGGCCAAGTTGCATGGGTTCCTCTGATGTGGTGGATGGCGTTGTCAAAGGAGGCTTGATCCAGACCCCTGGAAACGAATCCTCCCCCATCCGGATGCCACGAGGAGGCCCCCTGGAGCTTGGTGAACGAACTGCAGGATGTTCTCTTTCTTTTTGTCTATCCCAGAGCCTATTATCTATTCGTATAGCCAGAGCAATCACAGAGTCTAAATCTTCTGGAAGATCTAATGGGACTAAGTGATCTTTGACAAGGCCTGAAAGTCAATTTACAAAGGCGTCCAGCAAGGCCAGATCATTACAGCCACTGTCTGCTGCTATTGTCCTAAACTCTATGGCATAATCAGACACTCTTTGATTTATTTGCTTGAGTTGGACTAGAGCTTTAGCCGCTTCTCTCCCTGGTGCTGTACGATCAAAAATCTTTTTAAGGGAATCAGTAAACAGTCCAAGTGATCTGCAAAGGGGAGAGTCTCTAGCCCATTCTGCTGTAGCCCACGCTGCTGCTCTACCAGTCAAGTGTGTTATCATGAAAGCTATTCTAGACTGGTCTGTTGGAAAAGCAGAAGGCTGATGTTGATAATGCAGGTTGCATTGGACTAAAAAAGGACGACAGTCACCTGAGTCACCGGAGAATTTCTCTGGAGATGCGAGACGAGAGCATGAAGGAGTAGGTCCTGGGATCACAGGATTCACAGCCTCAGGCAGGGGTGCAGCCGCGGAAACAGTTTGAGATCCAGCTTCCAGGTGGGCAAGGACACGAACAAGCTGATCTGCCAGGTGGTTTACTTGGCTGTTCACAGATGTTTGGAAGCTTTCTTGACGACCACTCAATTCTCTCACTCCCTGGTCAATTGATTTCAGCTGATCGTCATGCTGAGACAAAAGCGTGCCTTGTGAGCGCAGAGCTGCTCTGAACCTGTCTGGGTCGGCTGGGTCCATTCTTTGGTCAGTTCGTACTGTTAAGAATGTCACGAGGCTCAGGACCCAAATGCACAACACCAGAAACAGATCAGAATTAACAAGGTCTTTTAATTAAGGTCAAAACACAAAACGCTCACTTGGAGGATCAAAAACTCTAAACCAAAAAACATCTACATGACTATCAAAAATATACTTCACACGATCAAGGGATGACTGGCAGGCTTGACGAGACAAGACGAACTGACACAAGACAAAGGGAGACGCAGACTATATATACACACTAGGTAAGGGGACACAGGTGGCAACAATTAAGGGAGGGGCTGACAATCACACTGGTGGGAAAAACACACCAGGGCAGGAATGCTCTGAAACGAGAGGGAAAGGTTATTACAAAATAAAACAGGAAATCACAAGACAAGGCAAAAGACAAAAGGACTGAACTAAATAAATTAACTTAACACAACTGTCTAGACACCACACAACCTCCCGTTTACTTTCTACTCTTTCTTCATAAACTTAAAAACACAATTAATGTCTACTAATGATATTACAAAAACTCCCTCTAATAATCGTTTCATCCATTGTGACATATTTACCCAAACTAAGTTTTTCAACACCTACATGTTTCCAGCATCGCATATTTCACACACTATGAAAGAACCTCCCTGTACTTAAAAATCCCACTGCTTGGTCAGAACAATAGTAAACCTGCAGAGCACACTAATCAGATCACAGTAATGTAATTTGACCTAAGTGTAGGACCATGTCGTTCCTAAAAATGTTAGCAAACACCAAACTACAACTACAACATTTATAGATACATTGATTTAGCAAAATCAAATGTTATGTAATTCAAAGTGTGACAAAAGAACAATGATTTGTCTTACACATGATTATGGTCTAACAGAATGACTCCTGACCTCATGGGGTCAAATAACTCAAACATGTGGCCTGAAGAACAAAAGGACCTCTTACTCATTAACCCAATGGACTCTCAGAGATGAGATCTAGCCATGAGGTGGCTGACTTTAAAATGAACTGTGACAAATAAACCACATGCGTGTGGGTACATTATATTTTACACAATATAACACAAAACAACACTACATTAAGACAATAACCACTCAAATGAGCCTTGGTGAAAAGCATGAAAGACAAAACAACTTAATCTACTCTCATTGTTCGTGTACATCTTTACTCCCACTATTCCACCATCAGTATGCCAATTTGCTGGCCCACTAGCTTAGCAGTAGTTGAACCTCACTGTTGCATGATCAACACGACTCCTAAATAACATTACAATATATATTTCTCACAGTGAGCTCGCCATCCAATGCCCAACAAATTCTCATCTCTCCATGTCCAATCTAGGTGGAATAATCCACTATTATGTTCAATTTGAATCAAACTTTAACCTGCATGTACTTCATATACTCAGCAAAACCTATTCTTACTTCCCCTCAACGTTACTGTATGCAATTAATTCCTCTGAAATATAAGTAAAATTCTCAGTAAATGACGAATACCACGAAATTCACAATGCAATGTTTCTTATTTATTTAAATATCTACGACACATTGATCTATTAATTTTCAATTGTATTCACTCCTTTTTTTAGAGGAAAAATGTGAAGAAAAAGTGGGGGCTTTTTCTAACCCACGGTATCCTTCCAGCATGACTTCGCATTTCTTTATCTGACTTTTCTCCCTATTCGTAATTATTCACAGAAAATTATTCCCCGTACAGTCTATCCAGCTTTATGGTGCGATGTTTATTTCAACAGATAATGCGACCTTAGAATGCACTTCGACACAGCTTTTCAGCGATGTGACATTCTCATGGAGCCGAAACCCAGGTCAACAGAATCCTTTATCGTCACGTTTAGCCTTCTAGATTAACCCCACAGAACAAGAGAACGAGATTCCGTTCGTTTCGAAATGGCTTTTTGAAATGTGCGTATCCCCCCCTTGGATTTAAACTTATAATGCAACTGCAGCTCATATGATACTGGAAAGCATTATTCTGTTTTGTCCTGGATGGAATCTTTTTAGGAAACCACTGAACTTCCCCGATGGGCTAGCCGTATTAATTTCTGAAAAAACTCACGGGGCCTTTCACCTTCGTCTTACACTCCTCATCGCTTCACGTGTAGCTAACGAGTCAGTCGTGCGATTCTGAAAGATCCACGAGGTTCCTAACCGTTGCTTTATTAATCTTATTAGTTAGTTTGTTACCTACCTATGCTAAAATATGCATTGCATTCTTTACCGTAAATGACACCTGGAAATATCCTTGACAACTCTAAAATTTAGCTTGAGCCAATTACAAACATCCGATAGAAACAGGCGTCCGTTTTACCTTTCAGTTGGATCCATAGTTGTCAAATATTATTCCAGGCATCTCCCTCCGTCCGCTGGCTGCCAGTGTTTCCTCAAAAAAAAAACTCATGACGTCACCACGTCGGCACGTCCTCACGTCACCACGTCATGACGTCATCACGTCGCTGGTCACCATTTGAAGGAGAAGGTTTCACTTCTCCGCGCCGATTCTATGAGTTTGCTTTAAAAGAAGGAACACTCAAAACAACCAGGACGAGGGTTAAACAATAATCTGTTTTAATTATAAAAGGTAATAATGCAATACAATATAATACATTACCATACCATATAAAGCCATATCATATCATATCCGTAATGTAAGGAGTATGCCTATTCCTGCCCTGGTTCACGTGCTGCAAGACCCTCCGGTCTGAGCAGCGCGAGAAGAGAGAGCGGACAAAAGGCTGAACAGATTCTTTCATACCAACACAAACAGGAAGGGGTGGGGTCAAACTGGTCCTCTTTTCAGGTCATCTCATTGGGAGATGCAAACGTGAATCCGCGCATGCCAGCAGAGAACCAAACAGTTTCAGTTTGAAGCAAAACAAACACCTCTGGCATTCACTGTCTCATATTTCTGCAGCCTCCACACACACATCCCCCCACATTCCAGAGACCTCAGTTGTGTCTTAAAGGATATGTCCTTGCTCACAAAGATAACACAAAGATGTCATCTCTCATATCTCCAACTTCTGGTTACACAGACTGCTTATTATTAATACAAAGTAATTAAACCAACACATATACTATTCAAGATATGCAGACTTCCCTGAAACATGACATGCTAGAGATCTTAAGCAGAATATACTCTCATCCACCTAGCCCCCCGTCCTGCATACCTACACCTCCCCCACAGAGCAATAAAACCCTGTTTACTCCAACCAGCCCAGAATGTTTATAGCCATTTTAGTCCTCACATTTATGAAAGGATAAAACAGAGAAATCAATATAAAACACAAACACAGGTATTGTTTGAACAGTATTCGCTTTACTGCTACTATTGATAATTACCAGAGAAACTCAAGGGACCTCTTTTAATATCTGGAAATTGCAACAAGACTTTCTGCCATTTCAAATGTAACACACTTCTTAAATATCAGATGATAATAATCTTCAACGATTAAAGACACTTTAAATGTTTGTGATGTGTCTGAACCTCTTTTAAGTGGTTACATTTGAATAAAACAAATATTTCAAGGTGAGCCTACTTTGTTCATGTGCTGTTGAGGTTCATTTCAGTAGTTGTGTGCTATAATGTATTTACAAAGTGTGAAGAGTAGGCAACTTTAGAATAGGGAACATGTTCTTAGATAGAAATACCTAATTAGAGTCAAACTAATAGCTTATTGGTTATGAACAAGACTTCACTTTAGAATAGGGAACATGTTCTTAGATAGAAATACCTTATTTTGAGTTAATTAGACACAATTAACACTTGTAGTTTCATGTCTTGTTACATACAAATAGATCATATTTGTTAAGTGTTATTAAGGGAGAATTACTATTCTTGTTCTACTACTGCCTTATTAGGCCCATATTGAGCAGAGCATATTAAGACCCAAACTCATGTACAACAACTTCCTTACTTGCAATGAATAAGCACTAATTAGAGGGTTATTGAGGAAAACCTCTCAACTAATAGCTTATTACTTGTAGAATATGGTCATGCAGAATAAGGCATTAATAAGTGTTTTATAATGAATAATAAAGAGCCAATATACTGCTAATATGCATGTTAATTAGCAACTAGTTGATGATTAATTTGTGTACCTTAATATAAAGTGTTACCAACAAATCTAAATCTAAAGGCTCTGAATCTAAGTCCATTATTAATAACATAATGCAAAAGTAGAGATCAAACAATGTGTATAAATGGAACAAAAATATATCAAAAATAAAAAATAAATAAAAAACATAGCACTTGTTGGTCAGTCAGCCGCCCACGAATCACAGTTTAACACCGCAGGTCCACCACCCTATTGTACAGAGACATCCGGCATGTCCAGCTCCCAGATATACCTGTAGAAGGGGTTCCACATCTTGTGGAATTTCCCCAGGGAGCCCCTCAGTATGCACCTTATTTTCTCGAGTTTGGCTGAATTTGGGACTTCTTTTAACCACAAGGTGTGTGAAGGGGATGTTGGAGACTTCCACATGAGCAATATCAGGCATTTGGCTAGTAAGGTAACAAAGGCTATGAAGGCTGTCTCCAGAGAAGAACATGTGTGCGTGACTCGCCGGTGCTTGGCTACATCTGTCACAAGTTGGGTCCACCTCCTTATATATTTTAGAGAGCCTAAGCTTAGTAAAGTGTGTACGATGCACTACTTTGCACTGAATCAGTCCATGTCTAGCACAAATAGAAGATTTATGTATTAGCAAGGGCTTTTTCCCAAAGTTCTTCAGAAATCTCCTCCCCAAGATCTGTTTATCCAAAGAGATTTAATGGAGTTCAGGGTAACCAAACGAAGAGAGTAAATCTGAGCGTAAATACACGTCATCATTCCCTTCAGAGTAGGTAACGGCCTAAGGAGTGTGTCTAGCGGCGAATCAGCTGGGTGATTAGGAAACTGAGGAAATCTATTATTAACAAAACTGCGAATCTGTAGATACCTGAAGAAATGTTGCCTAGGTAGTGCACATTTATCAGATAGCTGTTGGAAAGAGGCAAATGTGTTGTGAATATAAAGGTATTTGAATGTTTTAATGCCTTGGTTAAACCAAATAGTAAATGCGCCATCTACTAAGGATGGAGGAAAAACATGGTTTGCAGTTAAAGGGGCTAGTGTAGAGTATGTTTGGAGATCAAAGAAACGTCTGAACTGATTCCAAATGTTCAAGGTTGCTTTGACAATTACATTTTTAGTGTAAGCAGAGGAGGGGGTCTTAATGAGAGAGTGAGCCAATGCTGAAAGAGATACTGCACTACAGGAAGCAAAATAAACCACTGAGACATATGTAACATTTGTGATATTGGGCTATATAAATAAACGTTGATTGATTGATTGATTGATTGATTGATTGATTGATTGATTGATTGATTGATTGATTGATTGAAAATACATTTCTGATCTCCTGCTAAATTATGAACCATCCAGAACTCTCAGGTCATCAGGGACTGGTCTGCTTTCTGTCCCCAGAGTCAGGACATGGAGAAGCAGCGTTCAGTTATTATGCTATTTTAAAATGTGTTTCTGCTGCACTATTTTAATGTCTTTAATTCTTTGTAAAGCACTTTGAATTGCCTTGTGTTGAAAGGTGCAATATAAATAAACTTGCATTGCCTGATCATCAGCTTAATAACATCTTGCTTGGTTTTACAGCCCGACTTAACTGTGGCAAGAAAAAAGAATGCTACTTTAAAAAAGGTTAATAAACCAGTAAACAATTTAAGTTATTTCTCTGGGTCCAGGCTCAAGGGCATATGGCACTCTCAACTCTTTCCAGGACATGCCAGGGCCCTGCCTGCCAGTAGCTTTGCCGATATCTGTGTTGATAGGTAATAGATTAAGAGTGGTGAATCAGCTTAGAAACAGGAAGTGCTCAAACGTTTGTGTGAGTTTATCAAATTTAGCAGTGATTCCATGTCAGCCACAGCTTGTCACAAAACATCTTACTGATAGTGTATCTAACAAACTTAAACTAGCTTTATTAAATGTCAGGTCTTTGGCAGGAAAAACATTTTTAATCAATGATTTTATCACTGAGCACAATCTTGATTTTATGTTTTTAACAGAAACTTGGATTGAACAACATACCAGTGCAGCTGTTCTTATCGAATCAACCCCTCCCAACTTTAGTTTTATGAGTCAGGAAAGAATGCAAAAGAAAGGGGGTGGAGTTGCTATTTTGTTCAATGATTCCATTCAATGCAGGAAGACATCTTATGGGAACTTTGATTATTTTGAATATGTGGCCCTTCAGCTGAAATGCTCCTCTCGAGCTCTGTTCCTAAATATCTATAGACCACCCAAATACTGTGCAAGCTTTTTTGATGACTTTACTGAACTGCTGTCTATAGTGTGTTTTGACTTTGACCGTCTAGTCATTGTTGGTGATTTTAACATCCATGTTGACAACCCCCAGGACAGAGGGGCTAAAGAACTGTTTTGTGTTCTTGATAGCTATGGACTGACTCAGCATGTGACGGAGCCCACGCACAATAAGGGGCACACTCTGGACTTAATTATCTCAAAGGGTCTGAATATCTCTAAGGTTGTGGTGACTGATGTTGCACTCTCTGATCATGCCTGTGTGTTCTTTGATAGCTCTATTTCTGCTCACAAAAATGTTCAAAAAGAGGTAACCACAAAGCGATATTTAACTGAAAATACTAGGGAAATGTTTACTCAGAATTTTTCTTCCACACTTGCCCGTGCTAACATCTCAGTAAATGAGCTAATAGATCATTTTAATTCAAAAATTAAAAATGTTATAGATCCCATTGCTCCAACTAGGGTAGAGGAAGTGACTGTAAAAAAATATCTCCATGGGGAAAGGCCATGACCGTGAGAGCAGAAAAAAGAGAGGTTCGAAAAGCTGAACACAGGTGGCGAAAAACAAATCTCCAGGTTCACTTTGAAATCTATAAAGAGAGACTTGGCCTTTATAATTTGGAATTGAAAAACGCATGACAGTCTTTCTTCTCTGACATCATTACAAAAAACAAAAACAATGCACATGCCTTGTTTGCTACCGTCGACAGACTAACTAACCCCCCAGTGTCAGTAGCCTCTGAATTTCTATCCACCAGGGCATGCAATGACTTTGCCTTCTTCGCTGACAAAATTCAGAAAATCAGACAAGCAGTCAGTGCCTCTGCATCAGGTACAGCAAATGTGTCCACCTAACATCAATTCAAACACCATGAGACAATTCCATCAGATTAATGATAAAAACCTAGAGGACATTATTCAACTTCTGAAGTCCTCCTCCTGCTGCCTTGATATTATTCCAACAGGATTTTTCAAAGATGTTTTTCATTGCATGGCCTCAGATCTACTTCATATAGTAAACACATTTCTTCAATCAGGTATCTTTACACAGGCCCTGAAAACTGCAGTCATTAAACCGCTCTTAAAAAAATAATAATCTAGATGCTTCAGTAATGAACAATTACAGGCCCATATCGAACCTCCCATTTCTAGGTAAAATCATTGAAAAAGTTGTTTTTCAACAGATGAGTAATTTCTTGCATTTAAATAGTTGTTTCGATGTGTTCCAGTCAGGCTTTCGTCCAAACCACAGCACTGAGACTGCTCTTGTAAAGGTCTTCAATGACATCCACTTAAACACAGACAGTGGCAGAACTTCAGTTTTAGTATTATTAGATCTCAGTGCTGCGTTTGACATTGTTGAACACAACATATTACTCGAAAGACTAGAAAACTGGGTGGGACTTTCGGAAATAGTTCTAAATTAGTTTGAATCCTACTTAAAGGACAGAAACAACTTTGTTTCTATAGGTGAATACACATCTGAGTTGACAAATATGACATGTGGGGTACCTCAAGGCTCCATCTTGGGGCCTCTTTTCTTTAACATCTATATACTACCACTGGCTCAGATAATTAAAAACAACAACATAAGTTACCATAGCTATGCGGATGACACACCAATTTACATAACCATTTCACCAGGAGACTATTCTCCAGTTAAAACACTGAGTAAGTGCATTGAACAAATCAATGACTGGATGTGTCAGAACTTTCTCCAATTAAACAAAGATAAAACTGAGGTAATGGTTTTTGGAGCCAAGGCAGAACATATAAAAGTTAGCGCTGAGCTTCAGTCTGCAATGTTCAAAACAACAGATAAAGCCAGCAATCTAGGTGTAGTGATGGACTCTGACCTGAGTTTCAACAGTCACATTAAAACAGTTACTAAATCAGCTTAATATCACCTAAAAAACATATCTAGGATTAAAAGACTAATGTCACAGCAGGATTTGGAAACACTTGTCCATGCTTTTATATTCAGTAGACTGGACTACTGTAATGATGTCTTCACAGGTCTCACTAAAAAATCTATTAGGAAGCTGCAGCTGATTCAGAATGCCGCTGCTCGAGTCCTCACTATCACTAAGAAAGTGGATCACATCACTCCTGCTCTGAAGTCTTTACACTGGCTTCCTGTGTGTCAAAGAATAGATTTCAAAATACTGCTTCTGGTTTATAAAGCTTTGAATGGTTTAGGCCCAAAATACATTTCTGACCTACTGCTAAATGATGAACCATCCAGATCTCTCAGGTCTTCAGGGAATGGTGAGCTTTCTGTCCCCAGAGTCAGAACTAAACATGGAGAAGCAGCGTTCAGTTATTATGCTCCAAATATCTGGAACAAACTCCCAGAAACCTGTAGGTCCGCTGCAACTCTGACTACTTTTAAATCCAGACTAAAGACTTTTCTTTTTGCCGCTGCTTTTAATTGAACTATTCACATCTTAAACTGCACTGTAACTTTTATCCATGTATTTTTTCTTTTAATGTTTATTTTATTATCTTTTCTTTTTAATGACTGATTTTAAATGCCATTTTCTTAATGTCTTTCGTTTTTTGTAAAGCACTTTGAATTGCCTTGTGTTGAAAAGTGCTATATAAATAAACTTGCCTTGCCTTGCCTTTGTTTAAGCACCGGATTGGCAAAACAGGAGAGTAAACCAGTCTGCCTTGATCTATGAATTAATGTCCGGGACTCTCACGGTATCTGCTGCCCACAGCTGTTTTATAGAAGGAAAACCTCCTTCACTTCATGAAATGGCAGCATCAGGAGGCAGCAGGACGTGTAACTCACACCTCTGCACACATCTCTACACACATCGAACTGCCCGATTATTCCCCCTTTTTTTTGTTTTATGAAGGAGATGTCCAGTCACCAAGGCGCATGATGTGTGTGTGTGTGTGTGTGTGTGTGTGTGTGTGTGTGTGTGTGTGTGTGTGTGTGTGTGTGTGTGTGTGTGTGTGAGTGTGCGTGCGTGTGCCCATAAGGGAGGCGAGTCCCCACACGTGACTATGTAAACAGATGTAGGTCCCCACAAGTATAGTAATGTTAGACCACACACACACACACACACACACACACACACACACACACACACACCTCCTTCATAATGCGCTTTCTCCTTGTTTTCCCAGCATTCACTAGATTATCCGTAAATCATACAAACAAAACCAAAACGTTGATTTATCTGTTTACCCGTCTTGGTTTAAAAACAGAATAACGTTGTTTTTTTTGGTTTTCCGTTTTTCCGAAAAACCAAAAAACGACACTGGTTCTTTTTTAAACGTTGTTAATATGTTTTGGATGCATATTGTTCTAGTATTTGTTCAGGCTGTTACATACAATTAGCCTCTGTTGCTACCTGCTGGTGAGTAAATATTAAAAATAAAATAAAATTGACTATATAGCCTGCCTAGCTTTCATTTCCCGAGAAGTAAAAATCTGCTGTTTAAGGCTCAGGTTTCTCTTCTTGGGAAATGAAATGTATGGATTTTGTACGGCAGAGGGCGTCAGATATTCCTTGTCGTTAATGAATACAATATTATTCTCACTATATTTAGAGCACCAGGAGGAAAACAAAAGACTGTCAAGGTTGAGGAATTCTAACCAAATTTAGGTTTACCTGCTTTGTGGATAAAATGTCTTCACCATTTATTTACACATAAATAGTTTCATGCAATTAAAAAGGGAGTCTTATTACATTTTATATTTAAGTCGAGGCACACCAAACACACCATTCTTTATGTGACCATCGCCTGATTTTTATTATGAACGACAAGAAGCAATAACGACAATAATTCACTTTGATGTGATACTGACCTCTCACCAGTGGGGGGGCGCTGTTTACCAGTTGAAAATCCCTTTATGTTGTGTTTGTGGAAAATGCGTTGTTTATGATTACCAGAGATGGGAAGTATGGAGCTAATTTCCTGCCATAACTCCACAAACAAACTAAACAGGTTTTACAAATGCCTCATGATTCACTAACAAACACAATGTGGTTTGCAAATACAAAACACCATCTTCAAACTAATGCATTTAGCTTTGCAAAGAAAAAACGTATCTATCAAACAAACACATAACATTTTTCTAATAAATCATGTTTCAGAGACAAATTCAGCAGACACAACTTTTTTTTACAAGTTCAACACTTTTTTTACAAACAGATAACTTTTTCTTCTCATATTTTTTACCACAAGTTCTTAAAAATAAAACTGACACTGTTGGACTCGGTACTAGTTGACTGCTACCAGAAATAAAAGGTACTTTCACTGTGTACTTTATGAGTAATCCTCTATCTAAAATAAAGCACAGCTATTGTGCAATACATTTGTATTGCATGTATATTTTTTATTTGTAAAAATGTCAGATAAAGGTTAAAAGAATAAAGATATTGTTGTTATCTAAACGTTTGACCTCTTTCTTTTACAATTTTGGAATCGAAACGGGGGATCGATAAGAACCAGAATCGATAAGCAGAACCGGAATCGGAATCGATACATTTCCAACGATACCCATCCCCAAGGGTGTAACTTTAATTTGTGAAGTGGGGGGGACACAAAACAGTAATTAAACATTAAGCAATTAAACATTTTCCCGATTTAATTTAAGAGATGTATGGATACAGCTCTCAACACTCATGAAACAGAACTGTAGCTATTTCAATAATCAAAAAGCCATAGAATATGCTCACAACCAATAACGCATATTTGATAAACTCCTCTCTCCTATCTTTATCTAATCTGCATTCTTTCTTTTTAGTAATGCATATTTTACTAATCACTCCCCTTTCAAACTGTGTTTTTGATTTTTTTTACTGACCTATAGTACACATTGGAATGATGTATTAACTTGTTTTTTACAACTAGGCCTATATTGAATAGATGGAGATATTTGTTTACATGTATGACCATTCCCTTTGAGACCCACTGAGATAACTTAGACTAAAGTTTACAATCTAATCAGTCAGAGTCCTTTAGCTCCCTGAGCTGATGTTATCTCAGCCTCTCAGTCCCACAGGAGAGAGCTCTCCCTCTCCTTATTGTTGAAACAGCTTCTAATCTCCGTTAGCTCCGAGCTAGCACCAGATGCTAACAACAATCCCTCTAACTCCCTCTGGCCGTTTCTCAATCGCGAGGATGCTGGCTTGGTAGTTGCTTACTTCAAATTAACTTCCTTCAGAAATGACCCAAGTATGCTTCCAAGCCACGGCCTCTGAAAACGAAGAAGAATGGAACAGGCTAACAAGTGTGCCACTCTCTCTAACGGTTTCAACATAAACTGTACCGAAAATAAATACCTCACGATGTCTATCTAATTATGAACTTGCTTTACTTTCACGGAACACATTGTTGGTGATAACAAACAAATGTAACCAAGTAACATATTTACCAACACATGTTCTACGCCACTACATACTTACATTTAAATGTGTGCTGCGTCGGTTCAGCCATTCTCCGCAAGGGTTTTTAAAATTGGTCCGTGCGCAAAGCATTGTGGGGATTTTAAGGACGCGAAGTCTACCCATGTGCAGCCTCGTAATCTCCCCCAAACCAAGGACGCGGCCTCGGTGGAATTCCAAGTATGCTGGAGATTGGAACAGTCCTTTGGCGGCACTCGATGACGTAGCATCCTTGAAATATTGGCTTGGAAGCCAGTATCCTCGAGATTGAGAAAAGGCCTCTCCCTCTTTCTCTCTCTCTTTCTCTCTCTCTTTCTCTCTCTCTCTCTCTTTCTCTCGCTCTCTCTGTCTCTGTCTCTCTCTCTCTCTCTCTCTCTCTCTCTCTCTCTCTCTCTCTCTCTCTCTCACAAAATGCGCCTGTGTAACCAAATGAATAAACTAGGGCTGTCAAACGATTACAATTTGTAATCAGATTAATCACAGTTTAAAAATTAATTAATCATGATTAATCACCATTCGAACCATGTCCAAAATATGCCATTTATTTATGTATATTGTTGGGAATGGAAAGATAAATGAAAGAAGGCGGATATATCCATTTAACATACAGTATCTATGTTTATTATAACATTTTTCTGCGTGTCAAAATGAAAGACAACCCACACACCTATCAACCATCAAACCGTGGGGTCTTAATTCATTGTGTTGATTTCTATCAACGGGGGAGTACTTCAGGAAAGTCGACAGAGGGGGGGGCTAGTGGAGTACTTCGTGACCACAGAGTGTGTACGTTGTGATCAGCTGTTTTAGCGCAGTTCTCCAGTGAAGGGGGGGGGGAGTCTCCCTCCGCAGCCGGTTGGCGTAGTTTTGGCACAATTCCGTTGTACAGACCGACGTTAACAGCAGCCCTGTCTGTGCACACGGAGACCGACTCTGTCGTCCGGTGATCTAACCGCCTTCTGGAAAAGCTTCACAAGTACGTCGGTACGCAAATGCGCTTTGTGACACAAGTGACGGGACGCATTTCAGATTACGCACATAACCTGCGTACCAGTTATGTGTTACCTCCTGTACTACAGCAAAGGTATTCTCCGTCGGGACTTCCTGCAACAACACCACGCCGTTATCAAAGATATTCTATTGAGAAGATGATCACTACGTGACAAAAGTTTTCAAAACCGTGGCTACTGAAATCAATCTTACTAACTGCTGTCTGTGCAATTTACTCCGCGCGAGTTGGCAGACTTTATTTTGCTTACTTTAACATCATTGTTCATGGTGGGGCTAAGCCATTTCTTGGTAGGGGTGTAGCTTACCCCAGCCATACCCTGGCGCTGCCAATGGTGGCACGTATGGGGCGGACCATTCTGCACATGCGTTAAATGCGTTAAATATTTTAACGCAATTAATTCAAAAAATTAATTACCGCCGTTAACGCGATAATTTTGACAGCACTAGAATAAACACATTTGAAAAGTGGGGGGGACACAAATGGGATTTTGAAAAGTGGGGGGGACATGTCCCTCCTGTCCCCAGTGGAAATTACGCCCATGCCCATGCCCATCCCTAGTCTCGTGTGAACGGAAGACTTTTTTGATATCGTATTCGGTTCGTTTGCGTTCCCGTGTAAATGGGGTCTCAGTTTACTTGTTTAATAAATAAAAACAAATGGACGTAGATACACAGATTAATAAGGCCTAGTACTCCCGAAATCTGACTGATGTTTCCAATTGAAGATTTCAGGAGCTCCAAAGGCATGTAGGACAGAGAGTGAATACACATACTATACAGAGATGTTGTATGAGAAAACCAATGTGATTTTGGAACATTGAACAATGTAAATCTATTCTAGTAGACCTCAACAATGGAATTGTGATCAGTAGAAATGGCAAAGACATGGGACCTTTAACCTTCAAGAGGTCACTAGCTGATTTTCCTGTTTCATCGGATGAGTCCCCAGCATGTGGAAAGACACGAGATAACCCTAGGAGACAAGAAATGATTGAGGTAAAGCACATTGGAGAGTGTTGCGTCGTTAATTACGACAATGAAGCATGGTATCATCATGGATGCAGAAAGGCACAGTGTGAAAGTTAAGTGTATGCACCTGTTGTGTTCAAAATTCCAGGAAAGACAGACGACTTCTAAGTTTAACTCATTATTATGAGAGAGCAAAAGATATATATCACTTGGCCGTCATGTCACAGAAATCACAAGCGGCAAAGCTGTAAACACTATTTCCGGAAAAGAGACTTGGTATAATTATATTGTCCGCAATGATTTATTTGATAAAACGAGTCATTTTGATCATGTATATTCTATTTTCATAATAATATTGAATATTTGTCATGTGTCCCTGACATTGCTGTCCACCCTGTCATTATGGGGCAACTGCCCCTAAAAAAACAGCTGATGTTTTCAGTGACATTACTACAATGGAGGCTGAGACCTTGGTTAGTTGCAGAATAAGTATTTAAACTTATATTTCGTAATTGTAATCATATTATGTGTATAGTTGGATCTTGTCAAGCTTAACATGTCCACTCTGTCATAGTGAAATGTCAATTAATATAAAAAAGGAACTGTTTCAGGGAGTGGCACGACCTAAATACTGGAACATTCAGGTAGGTATAAAGTTCAGGTAGGTATAACATTTTGCGAGTGTTTAATTAAAAACAAAATACTTGTTGTTTTTATATACCTAGTGTGATTTTATTGTATAGTGTGTTGGTAAAATATTTGTTGTTTTTACAAACCTACAGTGTGGTTTTATTGTATAGTACGTTGGTAAAATAATTGTTTTTACATGCCTATAGTGTGTTGGTAAAATGTTTGAAATAAATCTGCCCCAGTTGGAGTCAAATGTTACCTATGTTTCCGTTTTTTTTTATTGTGCAAGTACACCTACACACAATGACCTACAGTGTAGTTTTATTGTATAGTGCGTTGGTACAGTTACATACACACACAGCTACACTTACACATACACACCTACACATTACCACACAGCTACACTTACATACCCAAGAATATTTTTAAAAAAAAATCTTCCCGGGGAAGATGGATTACCATCATCACCACCATTTTGGACACCAGAATATTTTAGTACTACTGCTGCTCATTTTGCTCCTTGGGCCAAGACGTCTCTGTTTATGGAGACAGTGAAATCGGTGTTGGTTGATATTGTGGAGAGGGTGATACATCGGTACAGAGAAGAAATCTGCAACGGGTGCCGAGTCAGTCACCCCGGCCAGAGGCAACACGATTTTCTGAATCACATGACCGATTTTTTCTTCAGAAACAATTACAACGCGTGACTGAAAAGACTCTGGCTCACCGACTTCATTACTGAGATCGACCAGACTCTTATTGATAAGGACATTTTCACGGATGATTGGAGGATCCAAGGCGCTTCGGAGGCTCTACTTCACAATCTCAAAAATTGCAGACGCTTCAAGGAGAGACTTGAAAAGATCCATGCCGAGGTGGAGGGAGAAGAAGAAGACTAATAACCAGCAGTTGACTGAAGCCAGGGATTTGTTCGATACATTAACTTTTTTTTCCGTTAAAGTAAAATAAAAATGGGAAACTACTATGCAAAATGCTCTGTATATATTGATCATAATGTAGTCAATTCGCTTTTAATAAGTGTGGTGATGAGGACGATTGAAAACAGAACGAGTAGTGACCCCTGTGTAAAAAGAATGGCTGAAGTTTGTAAACTGGAAGACATTTTGGATATCGTTTGTTCTGGCAGTACTATTCCGGGTCATTGGGAAACGATTGTAAACGAAACATTTAAAGTGGTCCTGGAATCTTCATTTTCCGAAACATTCTGTAACATTACCGCAGAAATGAAACAAACATCAAAAGTGTATCATGTGCTCTCATTGTATGCTCTGTTTGTAGATGTAATGCATCTTTGTGTTGAAAACAGCATACACATGAATATTTTGACTGAAGTGAAAAAACTCCATCACGATATCTCCAGTAATATGGGGAATTCTAAACTGGAGACGGTCCTGGGGATGCTACAATCAGTATAACTATTGATTTTGTGTGTGAAAATATAAAAATGTAAATAGGACATTTTAAAAAAAGTTTTTTACATTTAAAAACTGTTGTCTTCATTATAACAAGGGGAGAATAACAGGGAAGATGTAGGATAAATGTGTATCGAAACATGCGTATTATACACCCGCAGAAATGCAGAAACACAGAAACGCAGAAACACAGACACACAGAAAACACTAATATGGTTTTTGTGTTTTCAGTGTTTTCTGTGTGTCTGTACACACAACGCACAAATCATTTAAAACAAACCCTGAATCAAATTTAGAGAGGACCATTAAGAGTCAGATGGTTGACGAAATCTACTAAAACAAAGTACTTCATTATCTACTTTTCAGCTTTTATACACAAAAGTGTATCTTTCAGTAACTTTCTAAGAGAATTTAAGCATAAATCTGTCAAATGTTCAAAACAGCCTTGTTTCACTGAAATAGCCTCAACATCACAAACTGCCATTAAGAGTCAGAATCCTAATCAAATCTACTAAAACAAAGTACTTCATGGTAGTGGTCAGCTTTTAAACACAAAAGTGTATCTTTCAGTAACTTTCTGAGATAATTAGACATAAATCTTTAAAATGGTCAAAACAGCCTTGTTTCACTGAAATAGCCTCAAAATCACAAACTGCCATTAAGAGTCAGATGCTTGACGAAATCTACTGACACAGAGTACTTTCATGGTAGTGGTCAGCTTTTAAACACAAAAGTGTATCTTTCGGTAACTTTCTGAGAGAATTAAGCATAAATCAGTCAAATGTTCAAAACAGCCTTGTTTCACTGAAATAGCCTCAAAATCACAAACTGCCATTAATGGCGCATTTCCACTGCAGCGGTTAGCCCCGTTTAAGCGTCCTTAACCGTCCTCAAGCGGCCAGGCCAGTTTTTGGTGGCCTTTCCATATAGCCTATCACCGGCTAGCCGGTACTTTTTCCCTCTTTTTCGGGCCCCATAAAATCGTGGTTCTATCGTGCCAGGGCTGAACTAGTAACGTCAACACTCTCGAATGCTGATTGGTCAGAGAGAATCGTCACAAGATCGCACGCAAGATCATCCCTAGTGTCGCATATATATCTAGAAGCAAGCTTGCAGCATTTTTATAAACAGCATTTTTACAAACAGCATTTTTGTAAACGGAGGAGCTACAAAAATGGCAACGTCTAAGAAAAGCACACCGTGGTCGACCGAGGAGGTGACGACGTTCCTAAATCTCATTGGGGATGATAAAATCCAGCGGGAGCTCGACGGAACAACTAGAAATGTGAAAGTGTTCCAGGATGTCTCTTCACAGATGTCCGAACGCGGATTTTCGAGGACTTTCCTGCAGTGTAGGGAAAAACTCAAAAAGATGAATAGTGAATATCGCCAAGTAAAGGACAACAATAACACGAGTGGTGCGGGTAGGAAACAATGGAAGTGGTTCGACTTGTCGGACCAGATTTACGGCCATAGACCGGCCAACGTTGGGAGGGAGAGACGCCTGGACTCTGCAACGGCTTTACTGGAGTCCCTGCAAGGTACGCTCACTTCTAACAAAGAAGTCTATTTTATCCTTACATTAATGTTCGACAACCCATGCTTTTATGGAGCCCCGAAGAGCTACATAGCTAGCTAAGGCAGATAGCCTTAGCTAGAGCTATTGTTTGCTAACACCATATGTGCCATTGTTTACGTTCAGTTTTTCTTTTCTATAGTTGTTGTTGCTATTTAGTATTGTGCTGCAGTAGTTTCTGGAATTAACAAGTCATTTTGCTGTTCTAGATGATTACATCGGGACTAGTGAGGAGGAACATTCCCGAACAACGGGTGATGGCAGTGTTCCGTCCACAACATCGTCATCGAATCCAGAACGGACCCCAGCTCGACCACAGACACCAGCCGAAGAACCGACACCAACTCAACCACCAACGCCGAGTGCCATCACGACGCCGCAGCGTGTGGTTCTAGGTAAGAAATAGAAATGGCAAAACGACTGGAATTGTGTTTTGTTTTTTTAAACCTTGGATCATCCATCATCAGTAATTAAAATAAGCTATACCACTGTGTGGAAATACTCTGTTACAAGTAAAGTCTTAGCTCGTAAGCAGCTAGTACAGTTGTGTGTGACATCCTATCATATACATATATTTATATTCATTATCAACAGGCTGACAATAATGTAATTCACTTTCACAATCATTGTAAACATCTAGGGCCAGAACTTTCTTTAGTTCACCTTACTGTTGTTCTGTTTATACATGTTATTCTTATATCCTTGTGTGACCTGTACCTGTCCAGTGTTTTTTCCTTATTGCTAATTATTATCTTATTGTCACCCAGGCAAGAGGAAACGAGGAACAGAGGATCTGGCCCAGCAGGAACGGCACCATGAACAGCACATGGCCCAGCAGGAACGGCACTTGGACTGGGCCAAAGCGTCTGCTGAGCGGAGATGGGAGTTGGATGCGGCCTTGAGAAGGGAGGAGGCTGTCTTGAGAAGGGAGGAGGTCGTTCAAGCAGAGACCTTCAACCTAGCCTTCCTGCGCACTCTTGGCGAGTTGCTAGGGGGATGGGCAGCCGACGTCGCCCGTCTCTTCCGTGATACTTCAAATAACCTTAATAGTTATTGTACATATTATATATTTTTTATCTAGTTAAACTGCAATACAGTTTTACATTTTGTATTGTTTAATGGCATGCCTTTTTGATGCAACATTTGTTTTGTATTTGTATACTGCCATCAATAAAGTACTTCTTTGACTTATCTTATCTCTTGTTGATAATGAATTGCACCCAACAGATACATAATCTTGATTTAGAGAAGATATAAACATACATGAATTTATAAAAGCAATAACAAACACCATAAGTTAGGAAAAAGCCCATAAGATAAGTTAGTTTTAAGAGATTTAAAGCAAGAAATTGAGTCTGCTAGCTTGAGGTCCTCCTCTAAAACATTATTACATGTTTATTTTGTAATATTATTAAGAATACATGATAAATACATAATACATGTGGTAGAAATTGCTCAATTGTAATACCCTCGTTCTACTAGACTCAAACAACACATTCCTTATTTATTTCAAAGACGAGAGAACAAAAGAAGAAACCTATAACCTATTCAAGCAAGCTTTTAACATGTCTAGAAGAAAGATTGAGGTTATATTTTATATATTTTATGTTGTGGATACTTTAGCCTCCATCCATGTTTACAATTGTCCACACTATTTTACACTTGCATTTATGAATATAGTTTTGCTGTGTTTTACACTTTAGTATTTATGTTTATAGTTAGCTTTGATATTCGCTTAATTTATTAGAACATTTTTCTTTTCATGATCTGATATAATCTCAAATGTTCTTATTATGGGGCAGTACTTAAGGCCCTGTCACACTGTCCCGAAATTGACACCCGATGGACACACGATAAAGGAAATGTTCAAATTCGGCTGTGATCGTAGCAACATCGGGCCATTCGTGAGGGCATCTAAGCCATCGTATGACCGCCGGTGGAGTTTCTCAGGCTCCGGCAGCAACTTCGTGAGCGGCAACTTCGTAAGGCACTCGTGAGGGCATCTTGTCAAATCGTGTCATCTTCGTGTTATCATCGGTGCATTCACCCTCACTCTGATCGGGGCGAATGCCCGATGGCACCGAGGATAACAAGATGCCCTCACGATGGCCTTACGAAGGGCAAAATTGACACACGAATTCGGCAATTGTTTGGCATGCCAAAGATTTTTCCTCCGCTCACGAAGTTGCTGCCGGAGCCTGAGAAACTCCGCCGGCGGTCATAAGATGGCTTAAGATGCCCTCACGAATGGCCCGATGTTGCTACGATCACAGCCGAATTTGAACATTTCCTTTATCGTGTGTCCATCGGGTTGTTTTATTGCACAACAAAATCATGTAAATATATTATGTAAATAACCCAATTTGTGTTCTGTGAAACTAAAAAGGATATAATATATTATTTTGAAGGACAGTTGACAGGAAATTGTTGTTGTTATGGAAACAATATTTCGGAGCAAACGTAATATTTTCTACATATAAAGACGGATAAAGTAAAGAACAAAGTCTGAAGATATCAGTACAGTATCATAGTACTGTAACATAATTGTTTTTGGTACTTTCATTGCAGTTGTATGTCTTAAATGTAATGTAAATGTTGCCTTTGTGTGTGGTTCGGGGCCATCTTCGTGCGAAATTCACAATTCCATATTCGTGTGTCCATCGGGTGTTACATTACATTACATTGCATTTAGCTGACGCTTTTATCCAAAGCGACTTACAATATAAGTACATTCGACCAGGAAGACACAACCTTGAAGAAAACAGAATCATATAAGAACATCAGGTATCAAAGAGCCAATCGTTTCAAGTGCTACTCAACTGGCTTTAGATAAGCCAGTCCTTTATTAGTATATAAGTGCTCTGTTAGCAGTTCTTTGTTAGTCATTCTATCGCTCGAAGTGGAGTCGAAAGAGATGAGTTTTCAGTCTGCGCCGGAAGGTGTGTAAGCTTTCTGCGGTCCTGATTTCAATGGGGAGCTCATTCCACCATTTTGGAGCCAGGATAGCAAACCCACGTTTTTTGCTGATGGGAACTTGGGTCCCCCTCGCAGCGAGGGTGCAGCGAGCCGTTTGGCTGATGCAGAGCGTAGAGCACGTGCTGGGGTGTACGGTTTAACCATGTCCTGGATGTAGGAAGGGCCAGATCCATTCGCAGCATGGTACGCAAGTACCAGTGTCTTGAAGTGGATTCTAGCAGTTACCGGAAGCCAGTGGAGGGAGTGGAGGAGCGGCGTGGTGTGGGAAAATGTTGGAAGGTTGAAGACCAGACGAGCCGCTGCATTCTGAATGAGCTGCAGAGGTCGGATGGCACATGCAGGTAGACCAGCCAGGAGGGAGTTGCAGTAGTCTAGGCGTGAGGTGACGAGAGCCTGGACCAGAACCTGCGTCGATTTCTGGGTCAGCTGGGGACGTATCTTCATGATGTTGAAAAGCGTGTATCTGCAGCAGCGGGTTGTAGCAGCGATGTTTGCAGTAAACGACAGGTTGTTATCTAGGATCACACCCAGATTCCTTGCAGTCTGAGTCGGGGAAACAACAGAGGGGCCGATGTTGATAGTTAGGTCAAGAGAGGGACAATCTTTTCCCGGAAGGAAAATCACTTCAGTTTTGTCAAGGTTGAGCTTGAGATGATGAGCGGACATCCACTGAGAGATGTCAGCTAAACAAGCAGAGATGCGTGCGACGACCTGGGTCTCTGAGCGGGGAAAGGACAGAATTAATTGGGTGTCGTCAGCGTAGCAGTGGTATGAAAAACCATGCGGGCTAATGACAGATCCGAGCGAGTTTGTGTACAGGGAGAAGAGGAGAGGACCAAGAACAGAGCCCTGAGGGACCCCTGTAGTTAATTGACAAGGGTCGGACTCAGACCCTCTCCAAGTAACCCTGTAGGTGCGGTCTTTGAGGTATGAGGTGAGGAGGGAAAGTGCAGAGCCTGAAACTCCAAGTTCTTGGAGAGTGTGAAGGAGGATCTGATGGTTCACCGTGTCGAATGCAGCAGACAGGTCCAACAGGATGAGGACAGAGGAGAGGGAGGCTGCTTTAGCAGTGTGCAGTTCCTCAGTGACAGCAATGAGAGCAGTTTCTGTGGAGTGACCTGCCTTGAAACCAGACTGGTGCGGATCCAGAAGGTTGTTCTGATGGAGATAACGGGAGAGTTGTTTAAAGACAGCGCATTCAAGTGTTTTAGACAGGAACGGGAGGAGAGAGACAGGCCTGTAGTTTATAACGTCAGACGGGTCGAGAGTGGGTTTCTTTAGGAGAGGGTTTACTCTTGCCTCCTTGAGACTGTTTGGAAAGTGACCAGAAGTTAGAGAAGTGTTGATGAAATGGGTGAGAAACGGTAGAATATCAGGAGCGATAGTCTGAAGGAGGTTTGAAGGGATAGGGTCCAGAGGACAGGTGGTGGGGCGGGCAGAGGTAATGAGGGTAAGAACCTCATTTGGAGAGAGAGGGGAAAAGGAGGTTAGTGTGCCGGTTGAAGGTGGCTCAGGTGATCCGGCGGTGATCGTCAACCTTTTTTTTAAAGTGGTTAACAAAGTCGCTTGACAGAAGGGAGGAGGGGGAAGGGGCTTTGGGAGGGTCCAAGAGGGTGGAGAAGATGGAAAATAGTTTTTTAGGATTGGAATAGGAAGATTGGATCTTATCTTGAAAGAAAGTGCTTTTTGCCTGAGAGATCGAAGCAGAGAAAGAGGAGAGCCTGATAGGTTAGGAGGTCGTCACGGTGTTTGGATTTCCACCGTTTCCGCTCTGCTGCCCGAAGGACGGTTCTATTAGCACGCAGTGCGTCATTTAGCCAGGGAGCAGGAGGGGACTGACGAGCCTGTCGAGATGTGAGAGGACAGAGAGAGTCCAGAGAGGAGGAGAGAGTAGAGAGGAGAGTTTCTGCAGCAGAGTTTGGAGGCAGGAGTTGGAACGAGTCAGAGGAAGGGAGGGCTGAGAGCACCGAGGAGGCAAAGGTAGAGGGGGAGAGGGAACGGAGGTTACGGCGGACAAGTGCAGGATACGAAGAGATTAGTTTGTTATGTTTGGAAAGGGGTAAAGAGAATGAAATGAAGAAGTGATCGGAGGTGTGGAGCGGGTTTACAGAGAGGTTAGAAGTAGCGCAGTGCCTTGAGAATATGAGATCAAGGACATTGCCAATGTCAATTTCCACCAATGGGTGTCAATTTCGGGACAGTGTGACAGGGCCTTTACTGGTGCTTGAAATTCAAATATTTAATAAATATTCAATTCAGATAACATTTGTTTAAAACATTTGACAAACACATGTATATGAAAAAAAAAGACTTATTTATGTTCAATACAATGAATACAATACAATGCATATTTAGGTATTCAGGTAGCGCATCAAACCTTCTCTGATGTCAGTGCCCTCTTCCTCTGCACCTTGAGCGACTGCTACCCCAGGCTCTGCTGCTGCTGGTGCATTCCACCCATCATCATAGTCCTCTCCATGACTCTCGCAGAGGTTATGCAGAGCACAGCATGTCAGCACCATGGATTTCACAAGAAACAAGTAAACGATCGCTTCCACATCCTCCATTGTTGTGTGTGTTTTCTGAGTTGTGTCGCATTGAAGATGCGACACAACTGCGAAAAAAAAGTAACCATGGTAAAAAAAAAGTTCAAGTTCAATAATATGTCATATTATTAAAAAAAGAAAAACTGCAGTTTTACCCAGCGTCGCTCCGCCCAAAAAGCCCGCTAAAAAGCCGATCTCCCCGCCTACACTGCGTTGCTACCCCAGGTCCTAAACTGTAATTGAAATGCGCCACGGCCTCGGACGGCCAGCGAGGCAGCCCGAGGCCTGAGCGAGGACACTTAGGGACGCTTAAACAGGGTTACCCCGCTGCAGTGGAAATGTGCCATTAGAGTCAGATTCTTGACGAAATATACTAAAACAGAGTACTTTCATGGTAGTGGTAAGCTTTTAAACACAAAAGTATATCTTTCCGTAACTTTTTGAGAGAATTAAGTATAAATCTGTCAAATGTTCAAAACAGCCTTGTTTCACTGAAATAGCCTCACAATCACAAACTGCCATTAAGAGTCATATTCTTAAGGAAATATACTGACACAAAGTACTTCATTATCTATTTTTCTGCTTTTTAAATACAAAAGTATATCTTTCAGTATCTTTTTGAGAGAATTAAGCATAAATCTGTCAAATGTTCAAAACAGCCTTGTTTCACTGAAATAGCCTCAAAATGACAAACTGCCATTAAGAGTCAGATGCTTGACGAAATCTAATAAAACAGAGTACTTTCATGGTAGTGGTCAGCTTTTAAACATATAAGTATATCTTTCAGTATCTTTTTGAGAGAATTAAGCATAAATCTGTCAAATGTTCAAAACAGCCTTGTTTCACTGAAATAGCCTCAAAATCACAAACTGCCATTAAGAGTCAGATGCTTGACAAAATCTGATAAAACAGAGTACTTTCATGGTAGTGGTCAGCTTTTTAAGGCGAGAAACCCCAGGTGAATAGGGTAATTTGTTTAACTTAAAGGTATCAGCTAGAAATTTCTCCAGTTAATTACTTACAATAAGGCAATTGTTTTTTGTATTACAAGGTTTCTGAAATAGCATGTTTCAATATGCAAATTAGCCATTATCTCATTAAATATGCACATATTTTAACACATTTCAGGAATAGAAATATGAACTTTGGATAAAGCCAGGTTCAAAATTCTTGTTTCATTTTGTAGTTATATTAGTATCTAAGGCTTTTACTGAAGGGATATTGGATATCTCTTTTTATCACTCCATTTAATCAGAAAATACTGTCAACAGCCCTAAAATATCAATTTTCGCCAGGTTTTTAGGGATACAATGTTGTATAATTCAGGCTATGAATGATATATGAACAAACCCATCTGTAAAAGCCTTCATAATATTGATAGGAATATAACTCGAAGGTTTGTTGTCTCTACGTGCTACTGAAGTTGACATTTCAAACTCAGAGTAGGAGAAAAAACTCATTTTGAGAAAACGACCTTTAAAGAGTGCAGTGAGGCGCTAGCTAAACCCTCCTGTTCTTTGGATGATAGCTTGCACATCGACGCACTCCGTGAAGGCATTTCATGTTCGGGGTCATTTGTTTTTTGTATAACCTTGCTTCGTGCAAGTGACAATTGTTGTTGTCTTCTCTGTGAAGGTTTTTTTCGCCGTTCTTTTGCCATTTTGAGATTTCAATTTCTAGCGGAAAGCTAACCAGGAAGTGTTTTAGCACACCACGTGATGCATCTGAACGAATCACGTTGTCAGAAATTGACACCAGCCAATGAGATTTCATTTCTTGGTTTAAGACCCCTTTGTGCTTTCACGATTGGTTGCTGATACAAAGGAAATGACCATATTTGGATCCGATGAGATTGTGCAGGAGAGACGGAGCTTTCCAGCGATACCTCTGTTGACTTGGTGCACACAGCGGTTGCGGTACTTTATGTTACGTTAGAACTTTTGGTGAATTTAGGAGAAATCTACAGACGCAAATAGACAAACTATAGTCAAATAAACACTTAAATGTGTATTTTGTACGTTTTCCTTCCAAAAGCCTGAAAGAAAACATGTTATAGAATCAAAATAGCACAACATCTCAAAATTGACCAGTACTTGAAAAACGATGTTTTTGCCTGCCGTGTCTTGCCTTAAAAAGAAAAGTGTATCTTTTGGTAACTTTTTGAGAGAATTTAGCATAAATCTGTCAAATGTTCAAAACAGCCTTGTTTAATTGAAATAGCGTCAAAATCACAAACTGGCTGAATCTGTACAGTGACCAAAAATCAAAAAAGATGCATGTGAAAGGGATTACACAAACGCATCACAACCTTTTTTTGATTTTTGGTCAGGTAAGCATAACTTTTAGGGACCCCCCAGATAAACCCCCTTGGGCAGTGGAGTCTCCCCCCTGTCTTGTCACATAGATTATACTATCTGTGTCGTAGTAGAAAACGTTGTGCTGTAATTTCTCTAATTCACTGTACAGTTTCAGCCAGTTTGTGATGTTGACGCTATTTCAATGAAACAAGGCTGTTGTGAATATTTGACAGATTTATGCTTAATTCTCTCAAAAAGATACTGAAAATATACACTTTTGTGTTGAAAAGCTGACCACTACCACGAAAGTACTCTGTTTTATTAGATTTCGCCAAGCATCTGACTCTTTATGGCAGTTTGTGATTTTGAGGCTATTTCAGTGAAACAAGACTGTTTTGAACATTTTACAGATGTATGCTTAATTCTCCCAGAAAGCTACCGAAAGATACACTTTTGTGTTTAAAAGCTGACCACTACCATGAAAGTACTCTGTGTCAGTAGATTTCGTCAAGCATCTGACTCTTAATTGCAGTTTGTGATTTTGAGGCTATTTCAGTGAAACAAGGCTGTTTTGAACATTTGACAGATGTATGCCTAATTATCTCAGAAAGTTACTGAAAGATACACTTGTGTGTTTAAAAGCTGACCACTACCATGAAGTACTTTGTTTTAGTAGATTTAATTAGGATTCTAACTCTTAATGACAGTTTGTGATTTTGAGGCTATTTCAGTGAAACAAGGCTGTTTTGAACATTTGACAGATTTATGCTTAAATTCTCTTAGAAAGTTACTGAAAGATACACTTTTGTGTATAAAAGCTGAAAAGTAGATAATGAAGTACTTTGTTTTAGTAGATTTCGTCAACCATCTGACTCCTAATGGTTCTCTCTAAATTTGATTCAGGGTTTGTTTTAAATGAGTTGTGCTTTGTGTGTACAGACACACAGAAAACACTGAAAACACAAAAACCATACTAGTGTTTTCTGTGTTTCTGCGTTTCTGTGTTTCTGTGTTTATGTGTTTCTGTGTTGCTGTGTTTCTGTGTTTCTGTGTTTCTGCGTTTCTGCGTTTCTACGTTTCTGTGTTTCTGCGTTTCTGTGGGTGTATAATACGCACGTTTCAATACACATTTATCCTACATCTTCCCTGTTATCCTCCCGTTGTCATAATGAAGACAACAGTGCATGTGAAGGACTGTAATACACATTTATCAGACACGCTCCCCTTGCTATAATGAAGACAACCGTTTTTAAATGTAAAAAAACACTTTTTTTATTTTTTAAAAATGTCCTATTTACATTTTTATTTTTTAACACACAAAATCAATAGTTATACTGATTGTAACATCCCCAGGACTGTCTCCAGCTTAGAATTCCCCAGATTACTGGAGATATCCTGATGGAGTTTTTTCACTTCAGTCAAAATATTCATGTGTATGCTGTTTTCGACACAAATATGCATTACATCTACAAACAGAGCATACAATGAGAGCACATGATACACTTTTGATGTTTGTTTCATTTCTGAGGTAATGTTACAGAATGTTTCGGAAAATGAAGATTCCAGGACCACTTTAAATGTTTCGTTTACAATCGTTTCCCAATGACCCGGAATAGTACTGCCAGAACGAACGATATCCAAAATGTCTTCCAGTTTACAAACTTCAGCCATTCTTTTTACACAGGGGTCACTACTCGTTCTGTTTTCAATCGTCCCCATCACCACACTTATTAAAAGGGAATTGACTACATTCTGATCTATATATATACAGAGAGTTTTGCAAAGTAGTTTCCCATTTTTATTTTACTTTAAAGAAAAACAAAGTCAATGTATCAGACAAATCCCTGGCTTCAGTCAACTGCTGGTTATTAGTCTTCTTCTTCTCCGTCCACCTCGGCATGGATCTTTTCAAGTCTCTCCTTGAGGCGTCTGCAATCTTTGAGATTGTGAAGTAAAGCCTCCGAAGCGCCTTGGATCCTCCAATCATCCGTGAAAATGTCCTTATCAATAAGAGTCTGGTCGATCTCAGTAATGAAGTCGGTGAGCCAGAGTCTTTTCATTCACGCGTTGTAATTGTTTCTGAAGATCGTGTTGCCTCTGGCCGGGGTGACTGACTCGGCACCCGTTGCAGATTTCTTCTCTGTACCGATGTATCACCCTCTCCATAATATCAACCAACACCGATTTCACTGTGTCCATAAACAGAGACGTCTTGGCCCAAGGAGCAAAATCAGCAGCAGTAGTACTAAAAGATTTGGGTGTCCAAAATTGTGGTGATGATGGTAGTCCAGGAGTCTGTTCCAGGCTGCAACTCGCGGGGGGAATCTTGGTTTTTCTCAGATCCATGGCTAGTTTACAACGGTCGTCTTAGTGGGGTCCTTTGTTTTAGATGATTTGCTGAGTGTCATTTATAGAATTGAGAGTTTTTAAAAAAGTTCTTTAAGCGTTTTAGCTTTTTCATCTATCATCTCCAACCAAGCAGCAATAGGTCAAATTTAAGAATAAGTAATAGTTTGTCAAGATTTTACGGAAAAAGTCAAAAAGTATAGTGTGTCAGAAATATGGAAAAGTCATTGTGTACAAATAGTATGTTGAAAATCAAAAGAAAGAAAACTCAATTCATTACAAATTAATGAATAGTTTACCCATTTCTAAAGTTTTGCACCCCTTAAAGAAAAACCCCTTCCTTACCAAGTACTTCATATGTATACTTTGTTACAGATATAGCACTCCAGATCAGACTTAAATGGGTGTGTCCCAGTCAAAATCCCAGCGGATGCCAGTGGCTGGGGGTGTTGCCAAATTGCTAGAGGGCGTTGCCAAATTTCCCCATTTGTTCAATTACAGGATTACATTACATGGCGCTTCATTCACAAAATACACAATGGGTGTTGTAGAAACATCAATATTTTAGATCAAATAAAGTATATAGTTTGCTTTATGCAGTATATTTCTTGTAATATTGTACAGTAGATTGAAGTAAATCAACTTATACATTAAGATAAGATAAGATGGACCTTTATTAATTCCGTGGGGAAATTCAGTAGTTCAAACAGCAACAGGGTGAGAGTGAAAAACAGGACAGCACAGATTCACACAGATTAATAAAATCAAAAATAAGATGAGCGATAAAAATAATAATAATGAGCAACTATGAAATAAGAAATGAATAAAACTAAAATGTAATTATCATATCATATATCATCACCTTCTTAAACTAATGGCCTAAGTCATATTTTGGAGAAAATGTTTTTTTTGCCTAAATCATCTCTTCTTGATGCTGGCCACCTCTGGTAAAATTGCCTACATCCTTATTGAAAAGAAAGTGCTGTTCCTACCCTGATAGTATAATGGCCTATGTCAAGAGTGTGACTTAGGCAATATATTTAAAAAAGAAAATTGCTTAAGTCACATTATCTTGTGACTTAGGCCATTTGACAAGCTTTACAAAATGGCTGCTTCAAGAAGAAAGAAAAACTAACAGATAAATTAAGTTATTTTCATGGTTCAGGGCTTGTCCCCGGTTGGTAAGTGATGTTTACTATACTATAGGCTAGGCTATAAATGTTGTGTAGTTATGTAGTCTTTTAATTTCACAATTACTGTAGTTAACGTAGCTACTGTAGGTATTATAGTTACTGAAGCTAATGTAGCTACTGTAGCTCCATGAAGCTTGCACACATTTCCCTCTGGGACAATAAAGACTCATCTAAAAACAAATCTAATCTTTCAAAACTAACGGTTACAATTACAGCATAATTATAAATAAGGAAAACTACATTTTGCCTTTGTCTGTTTTAATTCTTAATATTGTCCTTTTTCCACATTACATTTCCATCTTATTAGGAAAGATTCAATGTTTTTTTAACTGAATTTGGCCAAATAATATTCATTAAATAGCTTTAATGTATTAATGAATAGGACCACAGTGCAATTACAAAAATGTTTTTCACCATGATCACACAGTTGTGACCATACACCTACTCCTTTTTGGTAGGAGATGCACTTGACTTTTCAGACACCGATCAGGAATCATCCAATGAAAATGAGACTGTCGTTAAAGAGGTGGAGCAGCATGTACCAGGCCAAGACACTGTGGGTGTTTCTCAATGTCGAGGACGCTTCCTTGTCCTCCGAGTCAGGTCCATCAGAGGCTAGGCAAGAATCATTCCTGGCTTTCGGAGAGTGAAGAATGGAACAGGCTAGCAAGTGTGCAGGTGTGCGTCATATGAGTGGCTCCGCCTTACATTTTCCGACAAAGATTTGGGGAATTGGTCCGTGCGCAAAGCATTGTGCGGATGTTAAGACCGCGAAGGACACACATGTGCAGCCTCGAAATTTCCAGCAACGAATTACGCCGGCCTCGGTAGAATTCCAAGGATCCTGGACATTGGAACAGTCCTTCGGCGGGACTCGATGAAGTAGTATCCTTGAAATAGTGGCTCTGGAGCAGCGTTACTCGACATTGAGAAACACCCTGAGTCAGATGGAGCAGACAATAACCTAAACACTTTCATTGAAGAAGAGAGTGTTGCTGAAGATGCCTTAGCAGACCCGTCCACACCATGAAGAAGACATAGATGATGATGATGTTATCATTGACCCAAACTACAATCCATCCTCTGATGAGTCCTCTGTCCCTGAAAATGAAGACAGTCTGGCAACAACTTCAGAACATTATGGTCCTCATCTAGAGGATGTATGAAAACAATACGATCAAAAGGAAACAACATAAATACCTCAGCCCAGAAACATGGAAGCAAAATGAATCCAAGAAGAAACATCTCAAAAGAATGGCATACAAGGCCAAAGGTGGCAAAGAAATAGCTGCAAAGGCTATGGGCCTTCCCTGCAATTCGAAGTTCTGTCAGCGAGTCACAACTCGAGACTGTCAATCCATTGCAGAAGAGCAGAGGCAGTGGATATTTGAGAAAGGGTGGTCAATGGACAACTGGGAAGAACATCGGTTATACGTCACCACTTTGGTCACAAAGGTTGCAATGAAGCAAAAGAAAGTTGGTGAGGGATCCAGGCGCAGTTCATCATTTTCCTATAACTGAAACAAAGACACCATCGACCATGACGAACAAGTGGCAGACCCCTCAACTACATCTGGCCCTAAGAGTGGCAACAATGCAAAGCTGGAAACTGCTGTGACAGATTTCCTTCAAGAAGTTCCTTCACCCAGGCACAACCATTTCCCAACTACATCGGGAATCTCAAAAGGCAGCTGCAACTGCTGAAGTTGACGCTCTGCCAATCAAGGCGAGGAGGTTTCAGGACCTTCCGTCCATGAAACATGTCATGCCCTTCGAGTGTCATCAGCTTTTTGACAATTTGCCACATACACACACACACACACACACACACACACACACACACACACACACACACACACACACACACACACACACACACACACACACACACACACACACACACACACACACACACACACACACACACACACACACACACACACACACACACACACACACACACACACACACACACACACACACACACACACACACCAAGATGACTGAGAAAGGTTCAGGGGAGAAACTGATTTAAATGGAAAAGGGTTAGCTACAATTAAAAACACAGCAAAGAAGAGCTGGAGGGAGTAGTGAGGAGAGGCACATGCCTCCTCAGGGTTTGATTTACTTGCCTTTTGTTTTATTTAGCTAAGAGTGATTTAAGTTGTACCTTTTGAGTTTGCTATATTGAATTAAAGGGCCAAACTGCCCTCTGTTTCCTGAGTCTCTGTATGCTCTTCTAGCATGTTACTGTTAGTGGCTGACCCAGCCCCATGGTCTGTCACAGTAATGCGGGAAAGAGAAGTGCACTGTTTTGCCTAAGTCACTTACTCCAGAAGTAATAAGGCCTAAGTCAGGTTTCAAATTGCCTAAGTCACAACAACATGTTCGTAAATTTGCCTAAGTCATCTAAATCTCTTATTTTACACAATTGACAGACAGTGTTATGTGTATGTCAATAGTCATATATTGTCATAACCTTTTTGTGTGAAATAATTAATATATATCATATATTCTATATTTGGTTAAGTTTTTTCTGTTTTTTGAAAAACCTTCAAATATGACTTAGGCCATTAGTTTAAGAAGGTGACGATATTATAATGTATTGTATTATTAAGTAATATCATACATTAACCCCATTATAGAAGATGCCCCATTGAATGGATGAACACATGTATGCATCAATAATTGCAGTATTTCTAAATACAAGTTGTAAAAATACTTATATGTATTTAATATTAACCCTTTGGAGAATTTAGATATAGTTAGATAGATTTAGAGTTTTGAAGACTCAACTATGATGAAGAGAACTCTGAACGTGAGTCAAGCTTTAAGCTTGTTTTTTGACATGGAGGAGGAGGAATCTGTGATGTTGCCCTCTGTGTCGTAGTTGACAGAAACCGCTTGGCACAGATAAAGACAGAAAAAACAGATTGTTGTACATAATGTGTATATATATATATTTGTATTATATTTATAATAACACTTTTGCCTTATCAGAATGAAATCCCATGCTACCTCAATCAAACTTTCACATTATCATAGTCACATCCCATGTATATATTTCCAGCTTTTAAATAGTTTCGTTGTGTATGTTTGTGTTATAAAAAATAAAATAATTTTCAAAATCTGTTTTTATGTTTTTTTTGTGATTTTGGGTCCAAAATGTTCATATAGTAGAAGATCACTGCTCTAAACAAAGTCAAAAATCCTACATCCAAACGAAATAAATATAATTAATTATGATGAATACGTTAAGTCTTGTTCATTGTTTTTCACTTTTATTAAATGTTTGATATTTCTGGTGGAAATGGTGGACTATCGGACATTCAAAATGCAGCATATTTCCCCCAAGTGTCTGTCAAAATGCATTTTACGTTTCTAACTCACAGGAGGGGGGGGGGGGAGAGCTGTGAAATGTGACTCCACACATTCCGATGGCCAATTAGTTTTAAACAAAGGGTCCCCAACATACATCGGAAACATGGGGGGTTGGGCTGGTGAACGGTATGGTCTGCAGCACATCACAGAGGCATTTAAAAAGTGAAGACAATACATTCTGGATATGTTCACATCAGGCACCTTCAAGTTAAACAATACTACTGTACAGTAAACAATTAACACAGTAAATTATGTGGATTAAATCACATTTATTTCATTGAAAATAAACAAAATGACTCGGTTTGCATTCATAAAGAATGCACAAACGTGTTTAATCGTTAATGTCAGATATGTACTAAGTAAATAGCCTACATTAGTTCCTGCACAAGATTAGATTCAACTTTATTGTTATTGCACAGATTACAGGTACTGAGACAACGAAATGCAGTTTAGCTTCTAACCAGGTGCAACAAGCAGTAAAGTGAAAAGTAATGTTCACAATCTACAGAATAAAATATATAATGAATTGAATGATGAATAAACAGTGAGGGGTATGAATACACTAGATATCAGCCTGTGAGCAGTATGAACAGTGTGTTAATCGTTAATGTCAGATATGTACTAAGTAAATAGCCTACATGAATTTCATGATGGATTAAACCACATTTATTTCGTTAAAAATAAACAAAATGATTAAATGTAGGGTGAATTGCCCTAATGTGGAACATTTTTGCATATCAGACTTCGGGAATATATTGCGACATGAAGCCGATACAATAAATCAAAATCCAGTAACATTCTGAAATCCCCAGGATGTGTCCTAATCAAACCAAAAGAGAACATGCAGATATTAAACTCATAAAAGAAATGGTAGACATATTAGTACTCTTAGTGCCAAGTTGTCCCAGACAATCTGTTTTCCTAATGTGGGACAGTTCTGTGCAAAATGTGGTACACTGAAAAGTCTATATTAAAAAGCCTCAGTCACCTTCATTCATGTAATAAAAAGATATCAGGCCAGTAACACTCAAAGCTACAGTAAATGTGCAATACCATGCTATGTTACTATTTATAATGTTATTGTTGTTACAACAGAAGATGTTTTTATTTAAATTGAAGTTAAATGCATCAATCTGGTGCACTGAGGGAAAAATTAGTAGATTTGTGGATACAGCTCTCAACACTCATATGAAACAGAACTGTTCTTACAATGTGTGTTGGAAGGTATTAAATTACTATGCATATTTTATTGTGTAAACACACAGCTGATCACCTGAGAGCTGACGTTTCATTCAGAACGTTTAAAAAAAACGACGGTCTGATTTCAACAACTCAATGTGTGATTATTATAGCAGTAATATTAGACACTAATAATACAGTAAACACTGTACATATTATTGTTTGTCCGTGGGATTAGGATGATCGGTAGTGAGAGCCGCTGAATTTTCCTCCGGTCGGATGTGATATAAAAACAAAGCGATTATTGTTGTTGTTGTAAACTCACGTGGATTAAATGTAGTGCATTCATTTCAACTCGCGAACATAGATACATTAAATGATCGCGAGGTTGACGATCGAACATCGTTTATTTGACCCTGGATGCATTTCCTGATCTAAAAACATAGCGATGGTTTTGTACTTACGCTAACGTGAGTTAAACATTATATTGTTAAATAAAAACATGGTGATGTTTAGTAAATGATTACATGTCTCTTACTTAGCACAGAATATGATCCTATCCGTGACATATGGATCTTAACAAATATCCGGTATATCAGATACCTGTAGATCAGCTGTTTATTTCACATGAGTTTCAGTGTGGCAGCTTTTCACGGCTCCCCCTGGTGGATCCATGATCCATTGCAGCTGGTTTCATTATAATTAAATGTATTTATCAAGGGGGCGTTTCAAGTCCTGCGGGGGGTTTTACTTTTCAGCAGGGGCCCACCCCGTGCCGATCACGGACCCGCACGGGTAGGCGTCTGAAACGAAGCGCTACATCTGTAAGTGTTGCGTACATCAAGGTGTATCTTAAAGTATCTTGGTAGCAGAAAATAACTAAAATATGTAAGGTTATCAGAAAAGAAAAAACCTTGTTTAACTGAACAAGTGTTTTTTTTTTTTTAAAACCTGCCATTAAAAGAAAGCAGATTCCTTACAAAGTACTTCATAATCTACCAGTTGTTAAGTGTTGCATACGCCAAAGTGTGTCTAAAAGTATCTTAGTAACACAAGAAAAGAGAAAAAAGCATTGATGTTAACAAAAACTGGATTGTTCCACTGAAATAATAAATACATCATTTCAAAAAAGTGCGTTTATCTGAATGTATTCAGATAAAGTATTTTGTTAGAATATTAAGTCCAAGACCATTTGTATTATATTTTTGTTTTCCTAATAAAGACAGTCACCTGAATTAATTTTGTCTCCATACCTTTTTATTTTTATTTTTTTTACATTTTGTAACAATCTTTAAACATTTGTAGAGAACAAACACTGTGGTTAAAATGAGTGTCTTTATGACGTCTCTCACACCGTTGGTATTTTTCACAAAATTCATTTTTAAACACATCATCTTGATACAGAGATAACACATTTTCGTAAGACAGCCTCGACACTCTTTTTACATAGGTAGAAAACACAATGCTTTTCTTTGAGGGGTCCTTAGTTTTAAATGATCTGGTGAGGAGGGTGTGACTTGTTATGTTGAGTGGGAGGCGGAGTCCTCTGCAAAAGTGAGAGTCTTTTTCACCAGTATAATGTCCATCGATGTCTGACTCTGTTAAAAAAATTATTTAAGCTTTGTAGCTTTTCCATCAATCATTTTCAGCCAAGGAGTCAGAGGCACACGGATGAAAAACCCCACATGTAGAGTTGAAATACTCCAAAACAAAATCATCAGAGGGGTCCTTCCCCAGCGTCACCAAACGGCTTGCGCGGTAATACCATCGCCCCGATGGTCCGCTTTTAGTTTCCCATACGGTGCTGTCCCTTCTGGCAGCGGTGGAATATCTCCTTCTTCTTCCTCCACATTGAGGGGCAGCGGTAAAAACTCTTCTTTGATCTCGCATGCTGTCTGCGTTTCTTTGCTTTTCTTTGCAAATATCTTGTACAATAATAATAATAATTCCTTACATTTATTATAGCTTTTTCCAGTGCTCAAAGCGCTTTACAAATACACATCACACACATATTTTACATACATGCAATGGTCACTGTGCACTGTGTCTTGCCCAAGGACACAACGGCTTTACAGACGCAGCAGCGGCGGGTTTCACCCCTTGATCATTGCACAACGCCACACCGTCCATCTTCAAGCCTCGAAGTCATCGAGGCGCTTTTACAAGTACAAATTGTACTGTACCCACAAGGGCAAATCCCACTTCACCAAATCCGGGTGAAGTGTCTTGCCCAAGGACACAACGGCCTGACACAGTGGGGCAGGAGCGGGTTTCGAACTGGAGTTCCCCAGCACCCCCCTTGATCTGATGATCAGATGCATAGACCACTGCGCCACCCGTCCCGTACACCGCTGGTTCCACTAAGGTTTCTTGATGCACTACTTCTTCCGATACAATGGTTGCGTGGAGATCTCTGGAAGACACCAGAGTTAACACAGCCCAGTCTGTTGAGGTCAGTGTCGCTTTAACACTACGGGGTCCATACGTTTATCCATTCTTCAGATTGTAGAAATGCAGTTCAATTCGCCATAGAGTTGAATACATAACCCCAAACATTGCCATTTTTCAGAGTCAATTCATCATGAAGTTCTTCAGATGGAGGCGTCTGAACCCGGCACAGATACTGCATTCGTTTCTTGATTGGCGCTCCGGACGGATGGCGGTAAGTTGTCACAGGCGTCTCGCTGATTAAACCCACATAGAGGCGTCTCTTGGCCATTTTTCTTTTTTTGAAAGGTGACTTGGCGAGTGAAAATGACTGGCTTGTTATTTAGTTTGAGCGTATTTCTTTTTTCATCTATTTCCACCCCCCTTATAATATTACCCCAATACAACCTCACACAACTTCATATTGGGTTTCCTTATAGTGGTGTAAAGTAATTATAAAAAAGACAAAAGATCATGGGGCAATAGGATATTTTATTATTTCCCTCTTCAGAGAGACTTTCTTATAGTTAATAAAGTAATTACAAATTAGTTCCCAAACCCTACAACTAAAGAGAACATCCTTAGTTATCACTATTAAAACCTAAATAAGATGTTTTTTAAATGAATATGAATACCCTCTTTGCAAACAGATACTTCCTTGTAGTTAACAGTTTCCCAAACAATTTAAAAAGAAATCTCCTTAGCAAGCACAAATCATTTAAAACAAACCCTGAATCAAATCTAGAGAGGACAATAACGTGTTTAGGTGTCTTAGTGAGTGAAAAATAATGGCTGTTTTATTTAGTTTGAGTGTATTTATTTTTAAAAAACTAACTCCATCCCCTCGCTTCTCATCTCACAGAGAGTGTCTTAATCAACATATAGATTAACATCCCAGGCTTATCTCAAACCCTCACATCAAAGGCCAACTCCAACGTGTGTGTGTGTGTGTGTGTGTGTGTGTGTGTGTGTGTGTGTGTGTGTGTGTGTGTGTGTGTGTGTGTGTGTGTGTGTGTGTGTGTGTGTGTGTGTGTGTGTGTGTGTGTGTGTGTGTGTGTGTTAATTGTTCTTAAAGGTAGGGGTAGGTCATTTTGGAGAAACCAGCTCGAGTGAGCTAGAATTAGAAAATACACAACCGGGAAAAATCTACCACTTCCTTACAGAGCCCCTCCTCCAACACACATGAACGCGCACATGACCAAAAGAGGGCACGATATAAGTTTGTGCACAGATCTTCGGCTGTATGCGTCTGAACCCCGCACAGATGCTGCATTCGTTTCTTGACTGGCGCTCCGGACGGATGGCGGTAAGTTGTCACAGGCCTCTCGCTTATTAAAACCCATATCGAGGCATCTCTTGGCCATTTTTCTTTTTTAAAAAGGTAACTTGGTAAGTGGAAATGACTGTCTTTTTATTTAGTTTGAGCGTATTTCTATTTTCACCTTATTCCATCCCCCACTATCTGCTGGCGTCATAGCCACAGGAAGGGGTGGAGAAAAGGGGGAGAGGCCTGGGCTGGGAGGGGGCGGGTAGACAGTCTCACGCATAACTTCAAAGAGACACCTAGATTAACATCAAAGGCTTATAACACACCAGTTTGAAATCACACCTGCCTGTTATAACACCTCACATCAAAGGGCAAACATCAAAGGCTAATTAGATTAGTCAACTCTGAGGGGACAGGGGCCAGACAGCATAACTTCAAAGAGACTTCCTTAATCAACACCTAGATTAACATCAGAGGCTTATATCACACCTTCCTGTTATAACACCTCACATCAAAGGATTATACTACAAAGGGGTATGTGGGGACAGGGGCCCAGACAGCATAACTGTTTTCCAAAATCCTATGGAGAATTTGCATTGCGTTTTTCACAAAGGAACCGGAAGAACTTTACTTCCGGGTTTTACGACGCGTCACTGCGGTTCTCTATGGTCCCAACACATCAGCCGTTAGCACACACTCACAGCTCACAGCTCATCATATCTGTTCAGAAACTGGACAAAAGTTAAACATGTACAAACCACAGACTGTCTATGTCATGGCGAATACAGTCGCTGCTTTATAAATGTCTGTATGACGTTGTTGTGAGTGTGGAAAAATGACTCCCTTAGAGCAGCTGGCAATACCATATCCTGCAAGAGAACCCTCTAAAGTTGGTTTATAATACCCAGAAAGTTCTTATTTCATACTTTACTTGAAGTGGACTTAACAGGCTCTTACAGTTGATGTGACTTCTCCTTCCATGTTTGTGCTAAAGTGTAGATGAATGCGCCATATGGTGAAGAAATTCACACTCTCACCAAACAGCTGTTGATAGGCATGAACGAGCATTTGTGATGGAGGAGGGAAAAGGGAAGGGTGTTAAGGACCCTATTATGTAACCACCCTCTCTTTTCTTTCTTGACCTCCCTCATTCTCCCCTCCTCACCTCCCCCTCTTCCATCCACCAGTTGTGTAACGGCAGTGCTTTGCATGCCAAAACGTTTTTGCAAGAGGCTAGCAGGAGGAGGAGACAGGAGGAGGAGGGAACAGGACTATGCAGGATATAAGGAGCCTGCACCCCTACTATTTTACCTTACATTCCTGAACTCTTCTTACTGCTGAAGCCCAGAACACAAAGGAGCAGCCATGAAGAACACACTGATGATGCTGGTCGCCCTGATGTGTGCGCTGACCGTCTGCGCTGACATCACACCGGCCGCAGACTTCGACCTGCAGAAGGTAAGAGACGGATTAGATTCTGCTGATATTCCACAAACAAATAAAGCTGGTTAATCCTGCAGTAACTGTGGTTGTGTAACATGTTTATTGCATGAGGTTTTAAGAGTTTAAATGAAATTATTCAATGTGCTGCTGTTCAGATAACCTCTCACCTACTTTGCATTGATAGATTTGAGTTTATAAGTCTTTATTGACCCCTTCTGTTTTTATTTTAGATGTCAGGCAAGTGGTACAATGTCGCATTAGCCAACAACGCTCAGTGGTTTGTGAACAAAAAGGCAGGAATGAAGACTGGGACAGCTGTAATTGTGCTGACTGAAGGAGGGGACATGGACCTCACCTATGCCAACTTGAAGTGAGTGATCTCTATGCAATTATACTTTAAATCAATAGAAGGATTCTCCTGGGGAAAAAGGAAAAATAAACTGACATGGGCTGACACTTACTGCATATAATTATTAAGTTGTATTGCTTTGTTGGTCCAAAACAACCCCAATATACTGTATAATCAGAAAAGCAGGTATTTATGGGGAATATTCTCTGAAATGTCTGTATTATATAATATGATTGATCATCAAATCAACAATTCTAAAACAAACCTCTTCTTCAATATTTTAGAGACAACGGTTCCTGCTTCAGAGCAAATCCCACCGCTCAGAAAACAGAGACTCCTGGTCGCTTCACCTTCCACAGCCAGGGTGAGTAGAGCACAACACACACACACACACACACACACACACACACAAACACACACACACACACACATTTGACGTAGCGATTCAACAGCCTGACCTTTCTATTTCTGCTCTCATCAGATAAAGTCATGACCATTGTTGAAGTTGTGTACGACGACTACGCCCTGGTGCTCACCAGCAAGACGAAGGAGGAAGTATCTGAGGCCTCCATCGTAGTCTACAGTGAGTGAAGAGAGACACACTGTGTGATGGAATAGCTGTGTGATTTGGTGAAGGTGAAATAAACTATGTGTGTTTGCAGGCCGCACTATTGAGTCCAGTGAGGTGGTGCAGCAGAAGTTCACCCATCTCGCTCTGGAAGCTGGAGTCCTGTCCAACAACACCGTCATCCTGCCACAGAGCGGTAATGCAGAAAAACAGCACTTTCATAAAAACTCATTTAACATTTCCTCACTTATACTCATTGTCCTCATCCTGTGATGGTACAGCTGAGTGTCCCGCAGTCTGAGGACCCCCTGCTGACTCCCCCCCCTCACTGTGATCCGCAACATTACAAAGCTACACCTGAGATGGTTTCCTTTCCTGCTGCTGCTGCATACTAAAGAGCAATCCTGTCCCTCGTTCAGGGCTCACCCCCCCCACTCTGCACCTAAACTGTGGCTTCAGAGCGACACAACAGAAGAGCTGATAGTGAACAGAGGGAATGATTGCAAGAGACCGTGAATGCTGTTTGTTGTCTGAGTGTTTGTTGAAATAAACTGACATGTATAGCCAGAAAAAAATATAGTGTTTCAGTGTTAAGATTCTTCCTAGAAACGGCAACGTTTCAAATCTTTAGAATCATGAATGTCAAATCAATTTTGCAAATTACATTACACACATGATTAACAGGCATACAATTAGATCTCCAGGAATTACACAGGTGCTAGTTTTTTTTTTTAAACAACCCTACAGACAGATTGAAGGGTTAATGTAATACTATATTAGCTAAATACACAAACAAAGTTCTATTGTGGGCCTCTTTGCAAGTAATCACATATAATAAAGCTCTGCATAGGACTTTATGAATCAAACCAGGAAGGAGCAATCTTCAATTGTAATTAAACTGACACTGGACTCGGTACTAGTTTGACTTCAACCACAATAAAGTACTTTTACTGTGTACTTTGTGAGTAATCCTCTGTCAGAGTCCCCTCCATAGTACATAATGCATGTTTTTCTGCTATCTTTGATGAATGATAAAAATACAATTTTACCATTACTTCTTAATGAAATTGATAATTGTTGACTTTGTATTAGTTAGCCTACTACTAACAATACATTGAAGTACTTTTACTGTGTATTTATTGAGAAATACTCTGTCAAAGTCCCCTGCTGAGAACAAAATCAAGCCACTTCTGCTAAGTTTGATGAGGGAATTATTTGTTGTTGCAATTAATTATTCATGAGATTGATCCTGTTGGACTCAGTACTAGTGAAACTACCCCCACAAGTACTATGAAGTACTTACTGTGTACTTTCCCAATAATCCTCTGTCAAGGTCCCCTCATGAGTAAGAATGCATGTTTTTCTGCTATTTTTAATAAGCGTTAAAAAAACTTTCTTCCTGAGACTGATATTATTGGACAGAGTATTTTAAGAGGATGGTATACTATGATATCAACAATACTTCCAGTCAGTACTCCGGCAGCAGCATTTTTACCCCTTGGAAAGTATTTAGAGACTATCCTGGATAACTGGTCCCAAATATCCTTCAGCAAAGTGACACACCCTGTCACTCTGGTTGGCCTCTTATGAAGCTGCTGTCTTTTAATAAATGACTATTTCTCTGCCGCTAATTCTTTCCTCGCAGATTCATCAGCCTCATCCTTCCATCAGTCCCAGTCAACGCCTCCAGCACACTTCCAGTGTCTGACTCCGATATTGTCCTGATGCCCCATGATCACAAAATGACGACTCTAGAGTCTGAGTGCCAAGGACCTCATATTATGTCTGTCATTAATGTTACATCACCCATTATAACAGTTTTCATTCCTTTTTTCTCTTCTCTTGACTGTAAAGTCCTTTTCCTGCACCATTTTAAGGCTTCAAGAACAGGCATTTTAACTGTATGTGTTTGGTGAAATAACACAATCAATAGCCAAGAATTGTACTTTAATCTCTGAATCTTATAGTGCTTGAAAAATTACACACTGGCTAAGCCGGCCAAGTTATATGCCTTTTTTTGGCAACTATTTTACAACTGTTTTAGGCTGTAAACCTTTATTGACTAAACATTTTTGAATAATTTACTATAATTTAGAAAGGTTTTTGTGAAAAATAATTTCCAAATTAAACTTTTTCTCATTTGATATTTAAATTTTGAAATGTTTATGTAACACAACTCAGACCGCAAGGGCATTATAGGTGTAGAAAACGTTCATTTATTAACTTCCACAAGGCACATGTGCAAGATGTCAGCATCTCAAACGATCTCAAAGCACAACACACAGAAACACTTCTTCTGTTCATGTCCAGAATAAAACAATCATGAACCATAAGGTGATCTGCCACCTTGTGGTATAAACATGCATGTGCAGGTAGACAACCTCAGCCTTATGGTTGCTTCATTCCTCCTATAGTTCCATCTAATCCAAAAATCCATTCACAGGTAGCAATAAGCTTGACTCGGACAAAATACGTCTCAGGATAGTTTGTCTTTACTTAAAACAAAAGGTATCAATTACAAACATATATTTTCACAGGTCAAAAAACTACGTTGCTCTGTGCTTCTTTTTCCTTCTCACACACAATCACCAGCAGCTGCCGTCGGCTATAATGTCTCGTAATCACAAAACAGCTGCGGTCGTCTATGCCGTCAATTCCACACGGCTGGTTCAACTAAATGATATAACACTATCAACAAAGGATTATAATATACAAATATATCAAATTATACATTTTAACATACCGTCACCTTCTTAAACTAATGGCCTAAGTCATATTTTAGAGAAAATGCACGCGCACGCACACACACACACACACACACACCCTGGTGACCGGACATGTCCTTCATAAAACGAATAATAAGGCGTAATAATCAATAATAAGGCAGTTCGATGTGTGTGTGTGTGTGTGTGTGTGTGTGTGTGTGTGTGTGTGTGTGTGTGTGTGTGTGTGTGGTTAAAACAAAGCAGCCTGCAGTTGCTCTTTAGCTGTTTTAATGAAGGTAAACACAGTGAAGAGACAGCTCCACTTCCTACTTGGCTAACCGGTAACTTTCTCGTGCACACGAGAGCGTATCTCTTGTGCACAAGAAAGTATATCGTGATTAGCAAAACCGTTTTTTTGTCCGTTCCACAAAACATGTTTAACGACCATAAACACACTCGTACCGTCCATAGGTACCGGCGGTCTATCCGCCAAAACAAACTAAAAGTGGACCTATCATGCTATATTTGAAACATATATTGTAGGGCCATACCTATATAAAACATGTCGGTGAAGTTTTTTTCTTCAAAATATCAAACAGATCATGCATTTTAGCCATGCCTCATTTCGCTCTATTTGCTCTTTTCCAGCCCTGTTTTTGCATGGGCTGATTCTGTGAGAAGTCTTCTTCGCTGCTTTTGTGGCAGACTACAGCGCCACTTACAGGCCTGGCATATGTACTACAGCGTATCCAGCACTTTCGAGCGGTCTCTCATTCCCCTGATAGGTGGAGAGTTGCCCATATACAGATGTAGCACCCCAGATAGTGATACAAATGGGTGTGTCCCAGTCAAAAGCCCAGCGGATGCCAGTGGCTGGGGGTGTTGCCAAATTGCTAGAGGGCGTTGCCCAATTTCCCCATTTGTTCAATTACAGGATTTAACCATGAGATGGCGCTTCATTCACAAAATACAAAAAGACATGGGTGTTGTAGAAACATCAATATGTTAGATCAAATAAAGTATATAGTTTGCTTTATGTAGTATATTTCTTGTAATATTGTTGGGGTGTTTTTACACAGTACAGTAGATTGAAGTAAATCAACTTATACATTAAGATAAGATAAGATGGACTTTTATTAATCCCGTGGGGAAATTCAGTAGTTCAAACAGCAACAGGGTGAGAGTGAAAAACAGGACAGCACAGATTCACACAGATTAATAAAATCAAAAATAAGATGAGCGATACAAATAATAATAATGAGAAACTATGAAATAAGAAATTAATAAAACTAAAATGTAATTATCATATCATATATTATAATGTATTGTATTATTAAGTAATATCATACATTAACCCCATTATAGCAGATGCCACATTGAATGGATGAACACATGTATGCATCAATAATTACAACGGAATATTTCTAAATACAAGTTGTAAAAATACTTATAGGTATTTAATAATAACCCTTTGGAGTCGACCGTCACGCCGACGTGATCAGATCACATGACCTGTTCAAGCCGGTGCCGCATAAAAACAACAGTCCGGACAACATTGCCGTGTGTTTCTGTCGAAAGTACTGGCTTGAAACTATATCCCAGTCTTTGTTTCATGCAAAAAGACCCAGTAAACACGGAGATACGATGATATAAAGTTAATACATTTCAAAAGTATGAAAAATGGAAGCACATATTTGAATATCTTCGCCGCATTTGATCATTTTACGAGACGGAAAATACTGGAAACTGTATATCCTGCTTAACAGGATGTATATGTGTATTTCTGTCGAAAGTACTGGCTTGAAACTATATGCCAGTCTTTGTTTCATGCAAAAATAGCCAATAAACACAGACATACGATGATATAAAGTTAATACAGATATATTTCAGAAGTATGAATAATGGAAGCACATATTTTAATATCTTCACCGAATGTTATCATTTTACGAAACGGAAAATACTGGAAACTGTAGATTCTGCTCAACAGGATGTATTTACCAGGGAGGGGGTGAGGTAATCAGGTAAACGGAGTGATACGAAACGAGACGAAAATAGACGAAGAGAGACGGTGGGAACCGAAGAGAGACGGCGGGAAATGGAGAGAGACAAAGATATACGAAGACAGGCGGCGGGAGACAAAGAGAGACAGCGGGAGACTGCGATTGAAGTAAAGTGACAGACAAACATTGAGAATTTAGATATAGTTAGATAGATTTAGAGTTTTGAAGATTCAACTATGATGAAGAGAACTCTGAACGTGAGTCAAGCTTTAAGCTTGTTTTTTGACATGGAGGAGGAGAAATCTGTGATGTTGCCCTCTGTGTCGTAGTTGACAGAAACCGATTTGAAGCGTGGCACAGATAAAGACAGAAAAAACAGATTTTTGTACATAATGTGTATATATATATTTGTATTATATTTATAATAACACTTTTGCCTTATCAGAATGAAATCCCATGCTACCTCAATCAAACTTTCACATTATCATAGTGACATCCCATGTATATATTTACAGCTTTTAAATGGTTTCATTGTGTATGTTTGTGTTACCTATATGAAAAATAATATCATTTTCAAAATCTGTTTTTACGTTTTTTTTGTGATTTTGGGTCCAAAATGTTCATATAGTAGAAGATCACTGCTCTAAATAAAGTCAAAAATCCTACATCCATACGAAATAAATATAATTAATTATGATGAATACGTTAAGTCTTGTTCATTGTTTTTCACTTTTATTAAATGTTTGATATTTCCGGTGGAAATGGTGGACTATCGGACATTCAAAATGCAGCATATTTTCACTCTCACACACATATATTCTCCTTTTACATACATACATTTTCACTCTTACACACATATATTCTCCTTTTACATACATACATTTTCACTCTTACACACATATATTCTCCTTTTACATACATACATTTTCACTCTTACACACATATATTCTCCTTTTATATACATACATTTTCACTCTTACACACATATATTCTCCTTTTACATACATTTTCACTCTCACACACATATATTCTCCTTTTACATACATACATTTTCACTCTCACACACATATTCTCCTTTTACATACATACATTTTCACTCTCACACACGTATATATTTACACTCACACATTCATACATTTTGCTCTCATATTATCATATTTCAATGCACACATTCATATATTGTCACTCACACATTCATGCATTTTATTCTCATATTCATATAATGTAATGCTCATATTTATACATTTTGCTCACATGCAAAATCTACTAAAACAAAGTATGTCATGGTGGTCAGCTGTTACACAAAAGTGTATCTTAAGGGCTGTAAATATAATAATCTTGTTGTCAATTTTAGACACAGGCTTATTATATTTACAGCCCTTAATAACATTCATTTTCTGGACTCAATGTGTTTCTTGGCCGTTTTCTTTGTTCCAAGCAAACGAGTGCTTTTTGTTTTTAAATCACTTCCGCGAGTTTTGCGGCCCCCCCCCCCCTCGCTCCACTGACCATTAGACCATTTAGTAAGACGCTCTTCCGTTTACTTTTTTAATAAAGAAAAACAAATGGTCCATAGATACACGGACTCATATAGCCTATATGCATACTGTAAGGAGGATGTATGTGTGTGAGAGGACCAGTATGAATTACAGCATAGAAATATGCAAAGAAAAACCTACAGAGTGGGGGGGGGGAGAGCTGTGGAATGTGACCCTTCCTCCACACATTCCGATGGCCAATTCGTTTTAAACAAAGAGTTCGCAACACAGGACAGCATTGGCAACATGGGGGGTGGGGGGTGGTGAACGGTCTGGTCAATGTTTGTAAACACAATCCCCAGGATGTGTCCTAATTAGGGCTGTGAGTCGATTAAAATATTTAATCGCGATTAATCGCATGATTGTCCATAGTTAATCGCGATTAATCGCAAATTAATCGCACATTTTTGATCTGTTCTAAATGTACCTTAGAGGAATATTTTTCAAGTTTTGAATACTCTTATCAACATATGAGTGGACAAATATGCTTTATGCTAATGTTTATTATCATTTGAACAATGACAAATATTCTCATGAATATTAAACACAACAACCTGGAACCTCTCTCATACAATACAAATGGAGTGTGTGTGTGTGTGTGTGTGTGTGTGTGTGTGTGTGTGTGTGTGTGTGTGTGTGTGTGTGTGTGTGTGTGTGTGTGTGTGTGTGTGTGTGTGTGTGTGTGTGTGTGTGATCGTTGGAGCTATGTGCAACTCAAGGCATATGCTCGAACGGGAGCTGCCTGGACGCTGCAATCATGAGTGTGCTGACTTCTCCTACAATGTCCCACTGTCTGGCTTCCTGCATCAAGTCAAGTGCTCGGTGCAGTTGTGGCGAAATGTCGCTCCTCTGTTTTCATTTAAACAGCTCCTTATATCCGTTAGCGCAGCTAGCTAGAACCAGATGCTAACAACAACAACAATGCAAGTAAGGTCTCTCTCTCGCTCGCTCGTTCGGGCCACACAAACACACACCCTCCCGGTCCTCCCGATGGCCAGTCGGTGCCTGCCGGTGAGCGTGGAAGTGTGGTCTGCCCATAGGGTCTGCCACAAGCGGGCGGCAGGAGCGGGGCTGTCAGCAGATGTTATTTTAAACTCGATGCGCTCTGAAACTACGGGGCGGCCGAGGAAAAAAAATACACACGTCCCTTACAGGCCTACGTCTGTTTCCGGTTATTTTTATTTTGAAATTCAGTTCCTGACGGACACCAAAAAAGCCCGAGATTATGGAATTAAACCAATAAATAAAAGCAAGGATAATTGTGTGTTATTGGTGAGTACATAACAGTGTGTTATTTTGAAAAGAATAACAAATTAGAAGGAAAAAATATTTAAAAATACAGATTTCAGTATCCTGAGGCTCTGAGCCCCATTTATTTTCCTCACAGATGGCAACACAAGTCCGAAATTATACGATTTAAAATAAAGAACATGTTTTTATGAACCACACAGCTTCCGGTCTTCCACGACCCGACCCGAGAAAAAGACGTGATGCAGCCTGCAGGCACGCAACAAGTTACCAGTAGAAATACATTGCTTTTAAAATCGTGCTGTGCAACACGAAAAAAAGGGGCAAATCGTGATGGTGAACACCAATCAATAGATTAAAAATCGTGTTGGTGAACACGATTTTTAATTTTTAATCTACTGCCTGCAGCACGTCTTTTACTCCGGTCGGGTCGTGGGAGACCGGAAGCTGTGTGGTTCATAAAAACATGTTCTTACTCAATATCAAGCCACAATTATTGCTTTTATTTTAAATCGTATAATTTAAGACTTTTGTTGCCGTCTGTGAGGAAAATAAATGGGGCTCAGAGCCTCAGCATACGGAAATCTGTATTTTTAAATATTTTTTTCCTTCTAATTTGTTATTCTTTTCAAAATAACACACTGTTATTTACTCACCAATAACACACAATTATCCTTGCTTTTATTTATTGGTTTAATTCCATAATCTCGGGCTTTTTTGGCGTCTGTCAGGAACTGAATTTCAAAATAATAATAACCGGAAACAGACGTAGGCCTATAAGGGACATTTCGAGCATCATTGCGATTGTCAACATTTCTGAGTTTAGGATGGCTGAAAACACTACACTACCCATAATCCCCAGCTATCGTTTAGGACTACAGTCCCCGTAAGGTTACGCAGAGCGTCCACACAGCTGTATGAAATGGAACGAAACCACGCCAGACTATCCAAAACTGGAATCGAACGCCCCCCCAGAACTACACATGCTGGCTATTGTGTTTCGCAAAATGTTCTATGGGACGTCTCTACTGAACGTTTTCGGTTTTCCCACAATTAGAAGTTGCCAGTATTAAACACATTGGTGTTATCAAATGTAAAACATATAATTAATAAATGGGTGAAAATCGCTTGTGTCCATAATGCGCAGCATTAATATACATGACTCATTGTTACTTTGTAATTCTACTCGACGACAATTCAGAGGTTAACCTGGTATTTTTACTCCACTGCATTTATTTGAGTTACTTTGCAGATTCTGATTAATGATGTGAAATATAAACAACCCTTAAATCAGACTTTAGTTACACGTGACCTGAGTAAAATTCAGGTAAGGTGATTGTCAAGTGCCAACAATCAGGAGAGATATTTGATAGTTGGTGCTTGAGAAGACTAAACATATATCTGCAATTGACATGCATGGAAACGAGTAATAAAGTATATTCATTACCCGTTAGGTTAGTTATTGTGAATACTCCACAAGGTAACTACTAATGTATTTTAAGGCGAGACACGGCAGGCAAAAACATCGGTTTTCAAGTACTGGTCAATTTTGAGATTTTGTGCTATTTTGATTCTATAAAATGTTTTCTTTCAGGCTTTTGGAAGGAAAACGTACAAAATACACATTTAAGTGTTTATTTTACTATAGTTTGTCTATTCGATTTCTCCTAAATTCACCAAAAGTTAGCATTCTAACATAACATAAAGTACCGCGACCGCTGTGTGCAGCATGTGATCAGAGGTATCGCTGGAAAGCTCCGTCTCTCCTGCACAATCTCATCGGCAGGGTCGGCGGGTGCTATATGCTATATCCCCAAATATTTGTGTCACTGCATCCTGGTAAAATAAAAATATAATGTTTGTGTCTTTGACATTAGCACTGCTATGAAGTAGTGATGGCGAGATGAAGCCTTATGAAGCTTTGAAGCTTTCCAGCCAATTGGTTCGCAAAAGGGTTCATCTCATGAGGCTTCATCATGGGCTTCATTTGAACACGAACCCCCTGTTGGTCAAAGTGTGTAAAACAGGCAGATTGGACATCTCAACAGTGTGCTCTATCATACCGAGTTCACAATGAGTAAAGCCATAGAATACCTCTAAACAACGAACATTAAATCATATGTTCATGTTAACAATATTGTATTTATTCCAGTTTAATGATTGTGATTAAAGAGGCTGGTAAACATTGCAAAGAGGGATTTGTATTCCTTAATAATATTCGTAAACTTAACCATGTTGTAGCCTGAGAAAGGCTAAACCATATCAAAGAATACATTTATTAACTTCATTATCTCATTTAGTTGTAGCTAAAAAAGACGTATTGTTCAGTCGTTGAACCAGGGACCCTGCGGATGTGAGTCAACTGCTTTCCAGCTGAGCCACAGCACACACACACTGAATCTCCCTGAAAACACTGGAGCATAGTTATTCCTGTATTTATTCATGTTTTTATTCCTGCATTTATTTATGCTTGTATCTATTTATACTTATGACATGTTCCGACCTCTATATGAGTGAGGGTCTGAGCTCTCTTAATTCCATCGTGTCACCGGGCCCGGGTACAGGAGGGGTAATATGGTTCTTATTATACATCCATGGCGTGGGTAATATGAGCGTTGTGGTTCAATGGTTCAACCGATCTGAAGCGCTTCCTGAAGCAGTCACGTGGTATCGACAGGCAGCGAGGCTTCGTTTGTCATCGATGACGTCACTGGCTCAAAACGATACATGCCTCGAAACAAGCTTCACAAAAAGCTTCGGGGATTACTCGACACACGCTCCGAAGCCTCGGCGCAATACGTAACATCACTGCTATGCAGCCACCTGTGCCCTGTACTACGAAGCCAGTTCAAACCCTGGATATGTTTGAGTTATCTAAACTAACCCTAACAAACGAGATCTCGACGCTGGTTAATATCAACTTGGTAAATCAAGCCAGGGCTTCTCTCACCAGCTGAGAGCGCGTTCACGTGAAAGGGGTGGGGTTAGCAACATTTGACCAATCACAAACAGGGACTGGTGTACTGGCAGCGCAGCGTCATACTTCATTAATGAAAAGTAAACTAATATTAGACAAATATGAACTTTAAAGTTCATATTTGACTAATATTAGTGTACTGACAGCGCAGCGTCATACTTCATTATTGAAAAGTAAACTAATATTAGACAAATATGAACTTTAAAGTTAATATTTGTCTAATATTAGTCATCCATGACTTAACCATAATAATCCAGGATACAAGCCACCTGCAAGGTGAATACAGAACAACTGGTTCCAAAATAAATAAACTACAGAGTGTTTGAAAGCGTAACAGTTTTATGATATCACTGCCCCATCTAAGATACGAGTGGATCTGATTTTAATTACATTTGAGTTGAGTGTTTCGTTAACCTAATGTGTTGCTTAAAATAATACTTCTGCACAGCGGCGTAGCTGTGGGTGGGCCCGGGTAGGCCTGGGCCCACCCACATGCACGTCTGGCCCACCCACAGCCAATCAGCGCTTCGAAGCACAGAAGGAAGTGCCACAAACTGCAGTTCATCTAGTGGCCGACAGGGGATGGATGCAAAAAGGAGCAATTCCCATAGACCCCCATGTTAAAATGCCCAACTAACTTTACAGCAGAAATAAACATGTTTCTAGCCTGGATCCAATCAAACTTATTCTGGATATAGTTAGATTCCACCTTCATGACAATGGAATAGGGAGTGCATTTTTTTACCGTGAGTTCTTATAGTAAGTAAAGTAACTTTTGCCGTGAGTGAATGAAAGTATTATTTCTTCTTGAGGTCTGCAGTTTAGCGTGTTCACATTTTCTGAATATGAAAACACTCAGTGTGTGCCCACTGTGCGACTGTCAAGGATAAACAACCTGTGCCCCCGATATATGTTGTATGTATTATTGCTACACAAACATTACATTGCAGTTTAAGTGTCCCCAACTCCGTTTAAGAGATCTATCCCCGTCTGTGTGCGAGGGGGCGGGGCAGTTTACACACACGCAGCTGCTACATGCAGCAACACACACACACACACACACACACACACACACACACACACACACACACACACACACACACACACACACGGAGGAGATGGCGGAGAGAACGCGCTCCGAGGTGTGGTTAAACTATAGCCGTGTCGATGTGGACAATACTCGTTACCAAAAGTGGAATAAGAGTTTAGCATGTAAGGGCGGTAACACGAGCAATGTGTCTAAACATTTAGCAAAAGTGCTCCACATCCAGACGGAGGAATGCACCGGGTTGGACTGTCTTTCTAGCAGCTCTGTAGCCCCATCCACGAGTAACGTTTCCACGTCAGGTGTTATGTATGCCAGCAGCAACACACAGAGTTAACTACATTATACAAACATAATGATTAGAGTTAACAGAGTTATTTAGTTTGTTAAAGTTTCAGCTATTCTGTTTACAGTTCTGTCATCACATTATTTAATACGATTTGTTAAAACATTGTTGTTTCTTTTGATGTGAAATATTATGTATTTAATTGAAATAAAAAGCAATGTTAGTTTTGTTCACAATTAGTTAAGTTAGTTTACCTTGTTTTTTTCTACAAAATAACCGATAAAAGTAATGTTAAAGGACCGGACCGATAAGACATAGACATAGACATACTTTATTGTCATTTCAACGAGACACAGAGTGTACTATTAAAACGACATGTCGTTGTACTGGCTTACAGGAACAGGACAATATAACAACTTGCTAAAATTGTACATATAAATAAATAATAGTGACGTGGTGCAGATAAAATTAAAGATAAAGTGTGCGTTTAAAATATAAAGACTATACATATAAATAAAATAGACATACTATATAACAAATATGTGCTCTTTACACAGCGTAATGTAATCTTTATGTTACTGGTCTACTTGCTGTTCAGCAGTCTGATGGCTTGGGGAAAAAGCTATTGCAGAATCTGGCTGTTTTGCTCTTAATGCTGCGGAGCCTCTTGCCGGAGGGCAGCAGGGAGAACAGAGCATGGTGAGGATGAGTGGGGTCTTTAAAATGTTCTGGGCTTTTGTCAGGCAGCGTTTCTGAGCGGTGTCTCTGATGGGAGGGAGAGAAACTCCGATGATCTTCTCTGCTGTCCTGACCACTCTCTGCAGAGACTTCCGGTCTTTGGCGTTGCAGTCTCTCGACCAGATGGACATGCCGCTGGTCAGAACGCTCTCTGTGGTTCCTCTGTAGAACGTGGTGAGGATGGGAGGGGGGAGCTGTGCAGGAAGTGTAGGCGCTGCTGTGCCTTCTTAAATAGTGATGTAGTGTGAGTGGACCAGGTCAGACTGCTTGTGTTATGCACCCCCAGGAACTTGGTGCTGGCTGTAGTCTTCACTGCTGTGCCGTTGATGTGGAGTGGTGGGTGACAGTGCTTTTTGTTCCTGAAATCGACAATGATCTCTTTTGTTTTATCGACATTCAGGATCAGGTTGTTGGTGTTACACCAGTCTGTCAAATGTTTCACCTCCTCCCTGTAGGCCTGTTCGTTTTGTCCCGATAAAAGTAATAGTACCGTTAAAGCCTTAACGATACCCATCCCTATGTGGATGTCAGTTTTACACACATTCTGAGGCCGCCGTGCCTATGTTTTTTGTTTTCACTGCTAATTTATGCTTATGTTCTATTAGTGCATTACAAAATCATTAATGAAGTTTCAGCTCAGACCCCACGCTTAATATGTATCCCCCTGGCCCACCTACATTTCTCCAGGCCCACCCACACAATAATTATTGTCTACGCCACTGCTTCTGCATAGAGTATGTGACACTGTGAGTGTTGCACGGCCAGATACGGCTCAGCTGACTCAGATAAGGAGATAATATAGGCTATGATATTATATGATCGATGATCTGATTGAATGTGATATGAATGATAAGTGCGACACGTCTGTGTCTTCTCTGCATACAGCAGTTTAAACTGTATTTCCTTTATCCTGTAATATGACTTGATAGATTTAAACTCCGCACACTGAGCTATGATTTTTCAGCAGGCGGTGCTTTCACTGAGTTGATCTCTTTTCTATAGACGCCGGAGGCGGGCAGCGTCAGGTAAAAAAAAGTGATTTAGCCTTCCCAAACCCGAGCCTCACGCGCCGCCTATGCTCATCGGATCCAAATATGGTCATTTCCTTTGTATCAGCAACCAATCGTGAAAGCACAAAGGGGTCTTAAACCAAGAAATGAAATCTCATTGGCTGGTGTCAATTTCTGAGAACGTGATTCGTTCAGATGCGTCACGTGGTGTGCTAAAACACTTCCTGGTTAGCTTTCCACTAGAAATTGAAATCTCAAAATAGCAAAAGAACGGGGAAAAAAACGTTCACAGAGAAGACGACAACAATTGTCACTTGCACGAAGCAAGGTTATGCAAAAAACAAATGACCCCGAACATGAAATACCTTCACGGAGTGCGTCGATGCGCAAGCTGTCATCCAAAGAACAGGAGGGTTTAGCTAGCGCCTCACTGCAATCTTTAAAGATCGTTTTCTCAAAATTAGTTTTTTCTCCTACCCTGAGTTCGAAATTTCAACTTCAGTAGCACGTAGAAACACCAAACCTTCCAGGTATATTCCTATCAATATTATGAAGGCTTTTACAGAAGTGTTTGTTCATATATCATTCATAGCCTGAATTATACAACATTGTATACCTAAAAACATGGCGGAAATTGATATTTTAGGGCTGTTGACAGTATTTTCTGATTTATGGAGTGATAAAAAGAGATATCCAATATCCCTTCTGTAAAAGCCTTATATAGTATCTAATATGACTACACAATGAAACAAGAATTTTGAACCTGGCTTTATCCAAAGTTCAGATTTCGATTCCTGAAATGTGTTAAAATATGTGCATATTTAATGAGATAATGGATAATTTGCCTATTTAAACATGCTATTTCAGAAAACTTGTCATACAAAAAACAATTGCCTTATTGTAAGTAATTAACTGGAGAAATTTCTAGCTGATACTTTTAAGTTAAGAAAATTATCCTATTCGCCTGGGGTGTCTCTCCTTAAAGAACCACATTTAAAGAACTTGAATTGACTTGATAAATAAGTGAAGATAAGAAGATGTATTAACCATGAATTAATCAATTGGTAAATTAAAAATAGAGGAAAACTATTAAAGTGAAGTGAAAAATCATCCTAAAACACACTGAGGGAAAGGGGGGAGGCATGATGGAAGTATGCACTACACTTTAAGTAGTGGGTGTTTGGGAGTTAGGAGTACAGTGTAGAACCATATTCTTCAATCTTTTCATCATGTTTACAAATTATTCTTTTAGAGTTTGTATTCATGTGTGAATTTGGTAGTGTTTTAATTAGTTAGAGTATTGATCAGTTCAAAGGGAGAGTTTTAGTAACAGCTCTATAAGATCAGACAAATATTTAATTATATAGGCCATGTTGAAGGGAAAGCTAGTTCTAAACAAAATATAGTATTTCAATTCGAGGTATTAGCTTCACCATTGTGGCATATATTACTACAGGATAACTTTTTATGGGGAAATAACTGTTGTTTGTTGTTCAAAATGTAGAGTTTAAAATTAAATTAAAATTAAAAACAGCTAATTTAATTTTGAAAAAGCAATATAATTGGGAGTAAACAAATGTGGGGCCTTGGATCACCCATTGTAAAGGTGCATGTTATTGACAACCAATAAGGAGAAGGGGTCACTTGACCCACCCTGCAGTTGTTTTTTAAATCTTAGTTGCAGCTTCACAGGGAGTGCACGGCACCAGATTATGAGTTTAAAAGACAAGCGTCACCGCCTCCTAATGGACATCTATTTAATTAGTAATTAACTGACATTTAGAGATGTTAGAAAGTAAAAACATACCTACCATAAGTGATCATTCCTAAATTCAACTACAAACCATTGATGAAATTACTTCTGTTTTTAAATCCTTAATAAAGGAAGGAGCAGTGGCGATCCGTGACTTTTATACCTAGGCCCTCTGACCCCCCCTTCCCTCGAAAAAAAAGAAGGGTTATTACGTCACAGCGTATACTTCAGCGGAATATCAAAACAGCGGCCCGGGGTGAAAAACGCATCAATGACAGCGACCCTCTACCACACAAAACAACACCATTTATAAACACCTATCATGACAGGGCACCCACAGCCATGTAACAATTACAAATGAATTAAGTCGGCACGGCGGCCTACATTGAAAATGATTTAGGCTTACCTTTGATGATCAAATCACTGAAACACAAAGTCCATCCTCCTGTCCTTTTGGATGAAGCACTTGCGGGTCATTCAGCTGATCCTTTGCCACTCCAGTTTATCATTGTAACTCATTCTTGAATATGACTCGGTTAATAATTTCGCAACGATGTCATCACTATCACTGAAGTGAGCCATCATGAACGAACTTATGCTAATCATAAATCTATCGATCATAAATCTATCGATTAGATTTATGATTCAAAATTAATAAAAGTAGGGTAGACATGTGGAGGTTCGTTTTCCACAGACCTTATTTCAAGCTATTTTCCAAAATCCTATGGAGGAATTCCATTGCTTTCTGTCGAGGGAATCCGAGCGCGGCTTACTTCCGGGTTTTAGGACGCGTCACTGCACCCCTTGCATAGACCTCACAGCGGGCTGAACTTGTCACAAAGTCCGCGAAAATAAAGCCCGCCCATTTAGAGGGAAGGTATGATTGGTCAATTGTACTGTCATTTTACATCACTCTCTCGTTGAGTTACTATAGCTGGCCCTGGTGAATGTAGAGAGGGACCAACAAGCTCTCCCGTCGTACTCCCAGAGACGGCATTTAACCCTTCACATTCTAACAGAAACTGAACAGGCAGATTCAAAGGATATATTTATTTGGAAATGTTATTTTAAATACAATTAAATCGAGTTATGTTGGTAAAACTAATAAAAGGTAGGGTACAAATAATATATATAAAATAATATAATAATATTTTTTTTAATTTTTTTTTTTTTAATGTTTTCAAATATTATTTTTTAGAATATCTTAGGCCCCTGACGGCTCGCCACTGGGAATGAGTGATTGTAACATGTTCGTACACCCAAGGTTCCACTCACTGTTAGGGAGGTTAAACGTTGTTCTTTAAGTGGACCAGAATTGAAGATAAATTAATATAATGAGTTATGAAATACATAGCAGAGCTTTACAGATCCTAATAATGTTTTGATTCAAGATAATAATTATATGCACGAGTTTCTGAAATAGATCTATTAGACATTTTAATATAGATTAGGTGTTAATAAACTGCAGTAGTAGTACTATAAGGAAGTGACATTTTTGGCTAACACATTTCAGGGAATGTGGGAAACAGCTGTTCCAATGAAAAGTTAGAGATATCTGGAAAATTATAGTTGTAATCGTGAATTAATTAATGATGGCGCTCCATATATGACTGATTTTTGTAGACAAAGGATACTGGCCTATGCTGACATATCAAAGTCTCTGTAGAGCACGACACATGGCCAAAAAGACTGAGACCAACTGACCTTTGACCCTGACCGACAGTGTAACTTGAGAAGGCACTGTCAAAGACTGACTCTGGGGTGTACCTGACCAAGACTTTACAACCTGACAGTGTGAGTGTGAATGTGAGTGTATGTCTGCATCTGATCAGTGCAACTGCATGATTTAAAACAATGACTAATCAAGCATGTTTTTAGACTAACACATTATTCTGGGGCTCTGTGGGAAATGATGGATGTACATTTGTGAATGATGTTTGGTATTTTCTTATAATCCATTATTACCTGAAGGTTTTCTTCTCATACAGGATGTTGTTACATATGAGTTCATGTGTAAAAAGGGGGAGTGTAAACTTCACAATTTACATTTTTCAATCTGACCATTGATTGACAGTTTTAGAATTAACCTGCTCCATATCTGGGGATAAGATACTGTTTGATGGATGTTGACATGTTTCTAATATTGATTGAGTTATAACAGGTAATGCAGAATCAGTGGCCAAGGGGCTACTGTGAGAGATGTAATTCCAGAATGGAATACTGAATAAGTTGACCTGTGATAATGAAACAATTGTGTAATATTTCAACAGGTATTAAAGTAACTGAGGTTTGAAATGTAGAAAAGAACATATTCAAGTTAAAGCTAAAACATAGTAATGTAATGAGACAACATCATGTAACTAGCCTGGTAAAGAGGTACAAGCCATATACTTTATTGTTTAGGTCATTATGGGGATATACATTTAATCTAAATTCATAATAGAAAGACATTTGATGATAGTTTGTTGGAATTCTGTATTCATTTTTTCCGATTGATAATATCTAAGCACTGACAGGTAGAAGCAGTATCACCAGGAAATCATTCACTTTGTCAGTATCATGATTTTGGTTGTTTTTGAATCCATAACATTAGTGTGTTTCTTTACCAGAAACATTAGCAGTTCATATTATATTTAGATTTTAAATAGGATCTCAAGGATTTCATTAAAAATAACACGGAAACTTGTCAGAAATTCAGAGCTATTGAAATATGTTATTTAGTTCACCTAAAGATGTTGGGGTTTTGTTTTGTTGGCACAGTCCAAGTATTATGATTCTGAAGCTGCACTGGCAGATAGGAGGTCTACAATTAATTTAGAAAACCTGTTCACAGACGGCTGTTGTTTTAAGACGGAGGAGGAGGATCCAGAAGACATCTCTCTAGCAGGCAGCCCAGAAGCCGCCGTCAGCGGATCGGGGGACAAAGACACGGCAAGCCAAGACAGCACAGGGGACTACACTCTCCGCTGAAACAGGTTGATATAGCCGGTGTGGACTTTGTTTTAATATCCCATTTTTTGAGGAACTTTGTTTTAATATCCCATTTTTTGAGGAACTTTGTTTTAATAACCCATTTTTTGAGGGAGAAGCTGCCCCTTCCCCTTCGTACCAAATGCCCTTGCTGGCTTACCCGTCGGAGGAGGACGAGCACGATGACTCAGCCGACAACGACACATTTTTTTAACATATTTTGGTCACTGTCATAAGAAATTGTTATGGTGGACTGTTCCTAAATGTTTAAAAGTGCTCTAAATCCCAGCGACTGATGGATTTATATAAATGTTGGGGAACAGACAGTAGAAAATAATGACAGTGGTTATGTTTAAACTGCTGTGTATAAGTTGAGCTCTGAAGGTGAGATCAAAAGAGGGATTAAAGCAAACAGATATTGTTCTAAACTGTATTAAAGTAAACAGGTATTATCTTGAACTGTATTGAAGTGAACATGTATTATTTGGGACTGTTTTAAAGTTTGAACCTTCTTACTTACACTCCATGACCCAGATACCCTGCCACACACACATACACCTCCTCTCATCAGCAGACACACACATACACTTCCTCTCACCAGCACACACACATACACTCACTGACCCAGCTATCAGCACACACACACACACACACACACACACACACACACACACACACACACACACACACACACACACACACCACACACACACACACACACACACACACACACACACACACACACACACACACACACATACACTTCCCCCTACCAGCACACACACAGGTTATTTTCAAGGTTCTTTCTGGGGCCAATATAGTCTCAAGCACCAATATATCTGTGTACAATGTTTGATACCAATATATCTGTGTACAATGTTTGCTACCAATATATCTGTGTACAATGTTTGATTGTTTGGGAAAGAATAGTTTGTGTGAAACCTTCCTTGGGAAATTAAAGGAGTGGAGTCCGGTGGAAGATAAGAAGTGACTCTCCGCCCCAAATATATCCATATATACTGTTGTTTATTCATGCAAAATGCCCCCTGTTTCTGACTGGCTGGTCCCGATATCTGTATCGCACGGCAGTAGAGCGGGGAGCCCGGAGTGCTCTGTTACAGGGCACTCTGTATTTCGTATTGTGTTTTTTACCATTAAAACCAGATTATTGTTATAACTTTTATGCCGGTGTTTTGAACTCCTTATTTTATTAAATCTGACCAGGCTCATCTAACGGACGGCGCGGAGCGGAGGTGGGCTTTAAGCCACCACTACTGTGTTTGCTCCTACAGGTGTCAAACTCAATTTCATCGCGGGCCACATTAGCATTATGGTTACACGCAAAGGGCCGGTTGTAACTATAAATATACAGTACCAGTCAAAAGGTGGACACACCTTCTCATCAAGGTTTTTATTTATTTTAATAATTGTCTACATTGTAGATAATTACTAAATAATTCAAAACTATAAAAGAACACATATGGAATTATCTAGTAAACAAAAAATTGTTAAAAAATCCAGAATATGATTTATATTTTAGATATTAGCCCCCTTTTGCCTTGATGACAGCTTTGCACACTCTTGGCTTCTCAATATAAATATAAATATGTAAATATATAATATTAAATAATGTATTATATTACATTATTGTCTCTGCATTGGATTATTATCAGTTCTCATAATAACTTCACAAATAACTACGTCTGAAAGCAGAAGTCTAGGGAAAATAATTGAAAGCAAATATTCAACAATTACACCAATTGTATTGAATATAATAATCTTTGCAAGCTCTTGCGGGCCACATAAACTGAGTTCACGGGCCAGATTTGGCCCACGGGCCTTGAGTTTGACACCCCTGCTCTAGACCGACAATTTTTTGGAGCTGGAAGTGAACCGGATTCCGGAGCTAAGAGGCGGCGCCGCTGCGGTGTGAACAGGAAAAACCGGCACTTTTCAGGCTCCAGCTCCGAGCCGGAGCTGAAAACGCGTTGGTGTGAAAGGGGAGGCTAGCAGGGGGAGGAGACAGGAGGAGGAGGGAACAGGACTCTGCAGGATATAAGGAGCCTGCACCCTTACTCTTTTACCTTACATTCCTGAACTCTTCTTACTGCTGAAGCCCAGAACACAAAGGAGCAGCCATGAAGAACACGCTGATGATGCTGGTCGCCCTCATGTGTGCGCTGACCGTCTGCGCTGACATCACACCGGCCGCAGACTTCGACCTGCAGAAGGTAAGAGACGGATTAGATTCTGCTGATATTCCACAAACAAATAAAGCTGGTTATTCCTGCAGTAACTGTGGTTGTGTAACATGTTTATTGCATGAGGTTTTAAGAGTTTAAATGAAATGATTCAATATGCTGCTGTTCAGATAACCTCTCACCTACTTTGCATTGATATATTTGAGTTTATAAGTCTTTATTGACCCCTTCTATTTTTCTTTTAGATGTCAGGCAAGTGGTACACTGTCGCATTCGCCAGCAACGCTCAGTGGTTTGTGAACCACAAGGCAGGAATAAAGACTGGGACAGCTGTAATTGTGCTGACTGAAGGAGGGGACATGGACCTCACCTATGCCAGCTTGAAGTGAGTGATCTCTATGCAATAATACTTTAAATCAATATAAGGATTCTCCTGGGGAAAAAAGAAAAATAAACTGACACGGGCTGACACTTACTGCATATTATTGTTAAGTTGTATTGCTTTGTTAGTCCAAAAACCCCAATATACTGTATAATCAGAAAAGCAGGTATTTATGGGGAATATTCTCTGAAATGTCTGTATTATATAATATGATTGATCAACAAATCAACAATTCTAAAACAAACCTCTTCTTCAATCTTTTAGAGACGACGGTTCCTGCTTCAGAGCAACTCACACCGCTCAGAAAACAGAGACTCCTGGTCGCTTCACCTTCCACAGCCAGGGTGAGTAGAGCACAACATACACACACACACACACACACACACACACACACACACACACACACACACACACACACACACACACACATTTGACGTAGCGATTCAACAGCCTGACCTTTCTATTTCTGCTCTCATCAGTTGGGAACAACGACAACGTCATGACCATTGTTGAAGTTGTGAACGACGACTACGCCCTGCTGCACACCATCAAGACGAAGGAGGAAGTGTCTGAGGCCTTCATCGCAGTCTACAGTGAGTGAAGAGAGACACACTGTGTGATGGAATAGCTGTGTGATTTGGTGAAGGTGAAATAAACTCTGTGTGTTTGCAGGCCGCACTCCTGAGTCCAGTGAGGTGGTGCAGCAGAAGTTCACCCAGCTCGTTCTGGAAACTGGAGTCCTGCCCGACAACGCCGTCATCCTGCCACAGATCGGTAATGCAGAAAAACAGCACTTTCATAAAAACTAATTTAACGTTTCCTCACTTATACTCATTGTCCTCATCATGTGTTGTTACAGCTGAGTGTCCCGCAGTCTGAGGACCCCCTGCTGACTCCCCCCCCTCACTGTGATCCGCAACATCACAAAGCTACACCTGAGACGGTTTTCTTTCCTGCTGCTGCTGCATACTAAAGAGCAATCCTGACCCTCCTTCAGGGCTCACCCCCCCCCCACTCTGCCCCTAAACTGTGGCTTCAGAGCGACACAACAGAAGAGCTGATAGTGAACAGAGGGAATGATTGCAAGAGACCGTGAATGCTGTTTGTTGTCTGAGTGTTTGTTGATATAAACTTAAAGCCACAAAAAAAAAAAGATGGGTTCAGTGTTAAGATTCTTCCTAGAAACGGCAACGTTTCAAATCTTTAGAATCATGAATGTCAAATCAATTTTTCCAATTACATTACACACATGATTAACAGGCATACAATTAGATCTCCAGGAATTACACAGGGGCTAGTTTTTTTGTAAACAGCCCTACAGACAGATTAAAGGGTTAATGTAATACTAGATTAGCTAAATACACAAACAAAGTTCTATTATGGGCCTCTTTGCAAGTAATCACATATAATAAAGCTCTGCATAGGACTTTATGAATCAAACCAGGAAGGAGCAATCTTCAATTGTAATTAAACTGACACTGGACTCGGTACTAGTTTGACTTCTACCAAAATAAAGTACTTTTACTGTGTACTTTGTGAGTAATCCTCTGTCAGAGTCCCCTCCATAGTACATAATGCATGTTTTTCTGCTATCTTTGATGAATGATAAAAATACAATTTTACCATTACTTCTTAATGAAATTGATAATGGTTGACTTTGTATTAGTTAGCCTAACAATACATTGAAGTACTTTTACTGTGTATTTATTGAGAAATACTCTGTCAAAGTCCCCTGCTGAGAACAAAATCAAGCCACTTCTGCTAAGTTTGATGAGGGAATTATTTGTTGTTGCCATTAGTTATTCATGAGATTGATCCTGTTGGACTCAGTACTAGTGAAACTACCCCCACAAGTACTATGAAGTACTTACTGTGTACTTTCCCAATAATCCTCTGTCAAGGTCCCCTCATGAGTAAGAATGCATGTTTTTCTGCTATTTTTAATAAGCGTTAAAAAAACTTTCTTCCTGAGACTGATATTATTGGACAGAGTATTTTAAGAGGATGGTATACTATGATATCAACAATACTTCCAGTCAGTACTCCGGCGGCAGCATTTTTACCCCTTGGAAAGTATTTAGAGACTATCCTGGATAACTGGCCCCAAATATCCTTCAGAAAAGTGACACACCCTGTCACTCCGATTGGCCTCTTATGAAGCTGCTGTCTTTTAATAAATGACTATTTCTGTGCTGCTAATTATTTCCTCGCAGATTCATCAGCCTCATCCTTCCATCAGTCCCAGTCAACGCCTCCAGCACACTTCCAGTGTCTGACTCCATATGATATTGTCCTGATGCCCCATGATCACAAAATGACGACTCTAGAGTCTGAGTGCCAAGGACCTCATATTATGTCTGTCATTAATGTTACATCACCCATTATAACAGTTGTCATTCATTTGTTCTCTTCTCTTGACTGTAAAGTCCTTTTCCTGCACCATTTTAAGGCTTCAAGAACAGGCATTTTAACTGTATGTGTTTGGAGAAATAACACAATCAATGGCCAATAATTGTACTTTAAACTCTGAATCTTGTAGTGCTTGAACAATTACATACTGGCTAAGCTGGCCAAGTTATATGCCTTTTTTTGTAAACTATTTTTCAACTATTTTAGGCTGTAAACCTTTATTGACTAAACATTTTTGAATAATTTACTATAATTTAGAAAGGTTTTTGCGACAAATAATTTCCAAATTAAACTTTTTCTCATTTGATATTTAAATTTTGAAATGTTTATGTAACACAACTCAGACCGCAAGGGCATTATAGGTGTAGAAAACGTTCATTTATTAACTTCCACAAGGCACATGTGCTAGATGTCAGCATCTCAAACGATCTCAAAGCACAACACACAGAAACACTTCTTCTGTTCATGTCCAGAATAAAACAATCATGAACCATGAGGTGATCTGCCCCCTTGTGGTATAAACATGCATGTGCAGGTAGACAACCTCAGCCTTATGGTTGCTACATTCCTCCTATAGTTCCGTCTAATCCAAATATCCATTCACAGGTAGCAATTAGCTTGACTCGGACAAAAAAGGTCTCAGGATAGTTTGTCTTTACTTAAAACAAAATGTATCAATTACAAACACATATTTTCACAGGTCAAAGAACTACGTTGCTCTGTGCTTCTTTTTCCTTCTCACACACAATCACCAGCAGCTGCCGTCGGCTATAATGTCTCGTAATCACAAAACAGCTGCGGTCGTCTATGCCGTCAATTCCACACGGCTGGTTCAAATAAATGATACAACACTATCAACAAAGGATTATAATATACAAATATATCAAATTATACATTTTAACATACCGTCACCTTCTTAAACTAATGGCCTAAGTTATATTTTAGAGAACAAATTTGTTTTGCCTAAATCATCTCTGACACACACACACACACACACACACACACACACACACACACACACACACACACACACACACACACACACACACACACACACACACACACACACACACACACACACACACACACACACACACACACACACACACACACACACACACACACACACACACACACACACACACACACACACACACACACACACACACACACACACACACACACACACACACACACACACACACACACACCCTGGTGACCGGACATCTCCTTCATAAAACGAGGTGATCTGCCCCCTTGTGATATAAACATATATGTGCAGGTAGACAACCTCAGCCTTATGGTTGCTTCATTCCTCCTATAGTTCCATCTAATCCAAATATCCATTCACAGGTAGCAATAAGCTTGACTCGGACAAAATACGTCTCAGGATAGTTTGTCTTTACTTAAAACAAAAGGTATCAATTACAAACACATATTTTCACAGGTCAAAAAACTACCTTGCTCTGTGCTTCTTTTTCCTTCTCACACACAATGACCGGCAGCTGCCGTCGGCTATAATGTCTCGTAATCACAAAACAGCTGCGGTCGTCTCTGCCGTCAATTCCACACGGCTGGTTCAAATAAATGATATAACACTATCAACAAAGGATTATAATATACAAATATATCAAATTATACATTTTAACATACCGTCACCTTCTTAAACTAATGGCCTAAGTCATATTTTAGAGAAAATGTTTTTTTTGCCTAAATCATCTCTGACACACACACGCGCGCACACACACACACACACACACACACACACACACACACACACACACACACACACCCTGGTGACCGGACATCTCCTTCATAAAACGAATAATAAGGCATAATAATCAATAATAAGGCAGTTCAATGTGTGTGTGTGTGTGTGTGTGTGTGTGTGTGTGTGTGTGTGTGTGTGTGTGTGTGTGTGTGTGTGTGTGTGTGTGTGTGTGTGTGTGTGTGTGTGTGTGGTTAAAACAAAGCAGCCTGCAGTTGCTCTTTCGCTGTTTTAAAGAAGGTAAACACAGTGAAGGCACAGCTCCACTTCCCACTTGGCGAACCGGTAACTTTCTTGTGCACACGAGAGCGTATCTCTTGTGCACAAGAAAGTATATCGTGATTAGCAAAACTGTTTTTTTGTCCGTTCCACAAAACATGTTTAACGACCATAAACACACTCGTACCGTCCATAGGTACCGGCGGTCTATCTGCCAAAACAAACTTAAAGTGGACCTATCATGCTATATTTGAAAAATATATTGTAGGGCCATACCTATATAAAACATGTCGGTGAAGTTTTTTTCTTCAAAATATCAAACAGATCATGCATTTTAGCCATGCCTCATTTCGCTCTATTTGCTCTTTTCCAGCCCTGTTTTTGCAAGGGCTGATTCTGTGAGAAATCTTCTTCGCTGGTTTTGTGGCAGACTACAGCGCCACTTACAGGCCTGGCATATGTACTACAGCGTCTCCAGCGCTTTCGAGCGATCTCTCATTCCCCTGATAGGTGGAGAGTTGCCCATATAGGCGGAGCACCCCTTTTCTGACGTCAGAAAAATTCAAATCTCAAATTTGGGTATGGAGGAAAAGATAGAAGGTTGTGTTTTCTGACACTTGGTGAGTTCCCTGACACACCAGGGACACATATTCATGTATAAAAGACGTACAAAAGTGAATTTTGCATGATAGGTCCCCTTTAACCTCTTAAGCCCCACGGGCCCGAGCTCGGGTCCGAAAATGCTATATATGTAGCAACAGTGCTATATCTGAAGTGTCATTCATGAAACTATTAACATTCCATACCCATCTGACCGGAGGAAACTTGGCTAACTGACGATACGAAAAAAAAAAAAAATTCCGAAAAATAAGTCTCACAAGAAGCCTCTAAATGAGCCCATGTCAAAAACGGGCACTTGCTATTTCTGCTCATAACTCACAAAAACGATCATTTATAATTCATACTTTCTGCACAAACAACACATTTTCTGAAAGCTGAGATTCCACAGATTCCATGGGTATACACCCCATCACTACAGGCACAACCTTAACCGAGCTAGCAGCCAGAACATAGCAAGTAAACAATATCATTTGTCAAATCAATGACAATAATTAGGTCTTACCTTGGCTGTTTTGTGATCAAAAGTTGTGTTCAAAGGAATAAAAACGCTGCTCAGGGTTAATCCAATGTCCCGTGTCACTTTAAAATGAGTACTGATAATCAATCCTTTCATTCACGGCAGAAGAGTAGGTCCAACGATTAACAGTCCGTGGCTTCAGCTGCGGGAGATGCAGTTTACGCATAGCTCCCCCTCCGCAGGCGTAACGTATTTACGTATTTTGAAACTGCTACTCGATTTGATTGGCTCTAACGATTCAAAAAAGGTGTCAATCGCCCAAATCGACCAATGGGTTCCAGAGATAGGAGCTTGCGTAACTATAGATAAAGGCAGAAAAGCTGGTTTACGCACAGCCCACTCGTTTGAAGCAGCATACTAGGCTATAGCATAGCATAGCATGTCCCGCAGCGACAGGAGAGAAGAGAACGGCAGATCGATCAGCAAAACAGCTGGATTTGTTTTCTTTGTCTTCATTGTAACAATGGCAGCCAGAAAGAATACTTTTTTGTCCGTCGAGGAGGCATTGGACATCGTATTTCAGGACTCTCCGTCGGAAGATAGTGATCTCGTCACACATACAGGGGACAGTAATGACTCTGATTATGAACCCCCGTCACCGGAAAGGTATGTAATCTCTCTGTTTGTATCTATTATTTATTTGGTGTAAGAGTATTCTTCTGTTTGTATCTATTTGTTATTTATTTTGTGTAAGAGTGTATTCAACTTTAGTAATTTCACACACGTGACAATAACACGACGGCATCCATCTTGTGATATAATGTTCTTTCACACACTCAACAACAAACAGAGAAGATGGATGACGTTTCTTGTTCTTGTTGTTGAAATAAACAAGACATACATGTACGGTATTACATTAAATTTCATTTAGCTGACGCTTTTATCCGAAGTGACTTACAACTATATATATATATAATATACATATATACATATATATACACATATATATATATATACATACATATATATACACATATATACATATATATACATACATATACACATATATATATACATATATATACATACATATACACATATATATATATATATATATATACATACATATATATATATATACATACATATACATACATACATATACATATACATATATATATATGTATATATGTATATATATGTATGTGTGTATGTATATTTATGTATATATATGTATGTATATATATGTGTATATGTATGTCGATTAAATATGTTAATCGACTGACAGCCCTAATATATACACATGTGTATATATATATATACTCATGTGTACAACAAACACATATATGACGGACGGAATATTAATATTAAATATTGAACAGGTTATATGAAACCCGTCTCACATAATTTACACGGTATACATTTTGAGTGATATAATGTTATTTCACACACTCAACATTGATGTTCTGCTGTTGTTGTAGAGAAATTATTTCTGATTTGAGTTACATTTTTGAAAGTACAAGCCAGAGAATTAATCTATTTGTTTTTTCCACATTTGTTTTCACAGTGAGGAAGGCGATGAGGATATGGCTTCTGGATGCCCGAGTATTATGGGGAAGATGCCACCAAGGTCAGGAGGTACTGCAGAAGGTGCTCTGATGCTGGCAACAGAAGGGTGAAGACACCTGTGTGCTGCAGGAAGTGTCAGGTCCCTCTGTGCTTCACTTCCAAAAATAACTGTTATGACTTACTGGAGTAATACTGTAACATTCAGGGTTTGTATACATTTTTTTTTTTTACCCAAAAAATGCTTCTGGTATTGTGTGTTGCTAATTTTTTTTAAATAAATCTGCTCCAGTTGGAGTCAAATGTTTCCTAAATTTCCTAATTTGTATTGTGCAAGTAACATGCATCTCATGCAAAGAGGGAACTTCCCACACACACACACCGCACATACAGACACACACATACTCATATATATATATTAGGGCTGTCAAGTTAACGCGTTAATAACGCGTTAACGCAAAAAAAAATTAACGCCACTAACTATTTTAACGCGATTAACGCATGTGTATTTTTTTTCCTCGGCCGCCCCGTAGTTTCAGAGCGCATCGAGTTTAAAATACCATCTGCTGACAGCCCCGCTCCTGCCGCCCGCTTGTGGCAGACCCTATGGGCAGACCACACTTCCACGCTCACCGGCAGGCACCGACTGGCCATCGGGAGGACCGGGAGGGTGTGTGTTTGTGTGGCCCGAGCGAGCGAGAGAGAGACCTTACGTGCATTGTTGTTGTTGTTAGCATCTGGTTCTAGCTAGCTGTGCTAACGGATATAAGGAGCTGTTTAAATGAAAACAGAGGAGCGACATTTCGCCACAACTGCACCGAGCACTTGACTTGATGCAGGAAGCCAGACAGTGGGACATTGTAGGAGAAGTCAGCACACTCATGATTGCAGCGTCCAGGCAGCTCCCGTTCGAGCATATGCCTTGAGTTGCACATAGCTCCAACGATCACACACACACACACACACACACACACACACACACACACACACACACACACACACACACACACACACACACTCCATTTGTATTGTATGAGAGAGGTTCCAGGTTGTTGTGTTTAATATTCATGAGAATATTTGTCATTGTTCAAATGATAATAAACATTAGCATAAAGCATATTTGTCCACTCATATGTTGATAAGAGTATTAAAAACTTGAAAAATATTCCTCTAAGGTACATTTAGAACAGATAAAAAATGTGCGATTAATCGCGATTAACTATGGACAATCATGCGATTAATCGCGATTAAATATTTTAATCGACTCACAGCCCTAATTAGGACACATCCTGGGGATTGTGTTTACAAACATTGACCAGACCGTTCACCACCCCCCACCCCCCATGTTGCCAATGCTGTCCTGTGTTGCGAACTCTTTGTTTAAAACGAATTGGCCATCGGAATGTGTGGAGGAAGGGTCACATTCCACAGCTCTCCCCCCCCCCACTCTGTAGGTTAATTCATACTGGTCCTCTCACGCACATACATCCTCCTTACAGTATGCATATAGGCTATATGAGTCCGTGTATCTATGGACCATTTGTTTTTCTTTATTAAAAAAGTAAACGGAAGAGCGTCTTACTAAATGGTCTAATGGTCAGTGGAGCGAGGGGGGGGGGGCCGCAAAACTCGCGGAAGTGATTTAAAAACAAAAAGCACTCGTTTGCTTGGAACAAAGAAAACGGCCAAGAAACACATTGAGTCCAGAAAATGAATGTTATTAAGGGCTGTAAATATAATAAGCCTGTGTCTAAAATTGACAACAAGCTTATTATATTTACAGCCCTTAAGATACACTTTTGTGTAACAGCTGACCACCATGACATACTTTGTTTTAGTAGATTTTGCATGTGAGCAAAATGTATAAATATGAGCATTACATTATATGAATATGAGAATAAAATGCATGAATGTGTGAGTGACAATATATGAATGTGTGCATTGAAATATGATAATATGAGAGCAAAATGTATGAATGTGTGAGTGTAAATATATACGTGTGTGAGAGTGAAAATGTATGTATGTATGTAAAAGGAGAATATATGTGTGTGAGAGTGAAAATGTATGTATGTGTCACAGTCTTAAGGAGAACCCAAATGCAGCACTCGAGAAACCAAGGAGAATTGGTAATATCCTTTATTGGAGATTCCACTGGATCGGAGGAATACCAACCGGGCAGTATAACGCACCGGAGGACAGCGGGCAGAAGGTGAGTCAGGGACAGGCAGAGAGTCAGGGACAGGCAGAGGGTCAGGGAGTAAGCGAGGCGGTCAGCGTGGATACAGGCAGGGTCGGATAACAGGCCAGGCAGGATAGTCGAGGGACAGGCAGGATCAGGAAACAGGCAGAGCAGGCAGGTCGGGGACAGGCAGGGTCGGAACCGGGTAGGCAATCTAGTGTTGAACGCGGGAGAGACAAGCATGAGGCAAAGTACAATCTGGCAAAGAGTGTGTGTCAGGTGCGAGTTTAAATACTGGCAGAAGCTAATGGGTGCAGAAGAGAAAGAGAGTGAGTTAACGAGTGGGTGTGGAAAACAGGTGAGACAG